>NC_056728.1:1458788452-1458988452 GCF_019279795.1 Protopterus annectens
ATGATTCAATTTTGGAGAAGGCTGTTTGGATATTAAGTAGAAGTTTGGAGGGGCAGGAGGCTGAGCAGATGATAGTGGAGTCATCTGTGTATTGGATGACTGAGGCTTCAGGGATGGAGAGGTGAAAGTTGTTAATGAATAAGTTGAAGAGCAGAGGGCCAAGTACTGATCCTTGGGGAACTCTTGTGGGTGTAGGTAAGAAAGGGGAGGTTGACTCTTTCCATTGTACAGCTTGCTGGCATGTGGAAAGGTAGCTGGAGAACCAGTCTAGGGTTGAGGGAGATAGATGCAAGTGTGAGAGCTGGGACAGGAGGAGGGAATGGGAAATAGTGTTGAATGCCTTTGAGAGGTCAAGAAAAAGAGAAGATACATATTTGCCACTCTCACATGCTAGGTTGACTGTTTCGAGGAAGGAAATGAGGGTTGTCATGGTGCTGTGGCCTGGGCGGAAGCCGTGCTTGGTGGGAGAGAGGAGTTTGTGCTGGATTAGGTAGGGCATGAGCTGGGAGTGGATGGCTTTCTCTAGAATTTTAGAGATAGGAGAGAGTATAGCTATGGGTCTGAAGTTGGTAGAGTCTGTGTTCTTACCACCTTTGTGGAGAGGAATTATGTATGCATAACGCCAGATGGTTGGTACATAGGATTCCTGAATGGATCTATTAATGAGGATGGATATGGGATAGGCTATAGATTCGGATGATATTTGAAGAAAATTTGCTGGAAGGTTGTCAAGGGCATTGCGGCATGGTTTTAGCTTTTGCAGTAGTCTTTTTATAGTATTGGTGGAGACAGGTTTAAGTGAGAATAGTGGTGGAGGAGGGGGGTGAGAGAGAGGGTTTGGGGTGCAGGGTGAGGGGTTAGTAATGATGGATGGATTGGAGAAAGTGGAGGATAATTTAGCTATATAATCAATGAAAAATGTGTTGAAGTTAGTGGCCATTTCAAGACTTGAGAGGTTGGGATTGGGGCAGGGGTTGGAAGTATTACCAGGGTTGAGTATTGAAGAGATGGATGTCCAGAATTTCTTTGGATTGTTTGAGTGTTTGTATTGCAGACTGCTGTAGTAGTTTTTGCAATCTTTTGTTATTGATTTTTTGGCCAGGTTACGAAGATGTTTATATTCTTACACATATTCTTTATTCTTACATTACACTAGGGGAATACACATGTACTTGCAAATATAGCAGGCACTACAGTCATGTAACAGCACGGAGTAACAGACACCAGTGTGAAAGTGCATACCCACAACCAATCTGAACACAGTTAGTCACATTATGGTAATCATAAGTAATATTACAGTATATGGACTGAACAAAACCACCCTCATATGTGCCACTCACACAGTAACCCTACATATACTGGGCCAATACACAGTGTAGTCTGATGCCTGACTGTGATATGGGACATGTGTCAGTCTGGCCCTACAAACATGTACGTTGAGAGGGTACCATAAACTGGAGAACCATGTAACAGGATAAAGAACAATGACATCTACCACAGTCTGTACACAGGCCAAGTAACATATTCACAATGCACACTCTGTCAGCAATCACCATAAGTACACAGACCTCACTACTGTACACACTACAACAGAATGTCCGGGTTTTGTCCTCAAATGTAAGGCCTACTATACATAACATGTCTAGCAGTCTGATATCTCACTGGCTTGTTATCAGGTATGATGTCATTAAATAATGATGTACTGTACATATGCACCTCTTACTGCATGACATATGGACAAAGGGTGACAGACTTGGGGGACGGAGGCACAAACACATGGCCAATATTGACATATTGCTGTGATAAACTGAGACATTTCCTGGTGTAACAGGGTTTGTTGTGGCATATCTCTTCTGAGGTATATGAAGTCAGTAACTCACATGGATGTCATCATATACTGACTGCAATCATCAGAGTATGCTACTGCATATCTAAAGTTGGGAAATGTGTGAGTAACACAACACATGTAAGACACCAGACTCTGGACAGTCTGCAGATAGCCCTACAGGTGAGAGTTTCCTCAACCACATAACACTCATGCCAGACTTTAAATCATGTAGAACAGCCATACCCACACAAACCCTGTTAAACTTACATTCTGTCCCCATGTCTGGAACATCCCTCTCCTGTTTGTTGGCCTGTCTTCACAGTGTATGTTGTAAGAGGTATTTCCAACTACCCTCTGTGGTGCTGTTTGTCAAACACCTACATGAAGTCCTGGTCACAGTAAAGGAAAAGGGCCAACACCCACATGAAGTGCTTAGTTATAGGAGTGTGTTTCCATGCAGCTGGCTATAGGAATGATACCACAGCTGTTCCACATGCAATTAGCAAGTGAGGGACTGCAATTTGTGCACAGGCCATTAGCTGATCATGAGCATTCCTTACAAAACTCAAGCTGCTGCCTATGCAAAACAGATGTACTTTTCCGCATCCACCAGAGAGGGGGATAGAGAGAGAGAGAGAGAGAGAGACAGAGAGACAGAGGCAAAGTAAGAAAGGAAGGGAGTAAAAGAGTAAGAGCCAAACGTGTTTGTGTATGATCTGTGGGTGGAGAGTGGTATCTGGGTATTATAACAGTTGCCTATATTGTTTACTAATCCATACTGTCACATTTATGGTTGAGGATTATCTACAACAACCTCTACAGTGACTGAAAACTGTTGGCCTTGTAATGTGGATAATTGTACATATAGGTCCTCAATATAATGATGTAGCAAAACCCACACTACAATGGATCCTGTCAGTGTGCCATCACCCCAACAGGATACCGATGACACACACTTACCACTACTGAGTTTCAAGCCCCAACCTGACTCTGCATTGCTATCACAGTGTTATGCAGTTATTGCAGGTGCCATGGAGCTTATATGTTGGAGGGTTCTCCAAAGGTATCTTTGAAGGTGAGTGACATCAGCAACAGTGCTAAAGGAGTGATAAGGGAAGTGTAGTACATGTGAATGTCCACAAAAGCAGGTGTCAACAGAGACACACACACTCTGTCTCTCAGGGAAAACACACACATTATCACATTTGGCAGAATCAGGATTAGAACTCCTACCTAACTAGTTTGCTGCAGTACAGTATTACACACTTAATACAAGCACCACAGAGCTTATATGGCTGACACATGGTGAAAGGGTTATTCCAAGGTGAATGACATCAGCAGGCATGCTAAGGTAGGGCAATGGGAGGTGTAGTGATTGTGAATGGCTTCAAAATCATTAATCTCCACAAACGCGCGCGCGCGCACACACACACACACACACACACACACACACACACACACACACACACACACACACTCTTGCCAGTACTGAGATGCTTAGGTTCATTGCTTCACAGGTGTGTAGTAGGTGAATGGGCCTGGAGGCTGTACAAGGCAAGGCAAAGGGAATACCTTGGCATCAGGCCACATGACAATGGTCTCCAGTGTGGCTCAGGGGTGTAGTCCCTGGAGTGGTCTCCGCAGGTAGGTATTGTGTTCACCATCCACTCATCTAGGCTACTATTGTAGGCGACCAGTGATGTGCACTGCTTCTCATGTATGTGATCTATATTCCATAACATGGACAGTGTCTGGGTTGTGCACATGTCCCACACGCATATTCTTTGACATGTGGAAGTGTACTTGAGGTCTCTGGGGCATGTTGTGTGTACAGATTGTTATCTTTTGATGTAGCATTCCTGACTTCATTTGGGGAGACCTGGCTATGGAACTGAGGTCGTGCTTGCACCTACATTGACAGCATGATACAGGTATTCAGTGGAGTTAGTGGCATCTGTCCATACAGGGCATATGTATAAGGCATTGTATTCCCTTTGTGGGTTACAGTTGCAGACTCTACAGTTGTTGCAGGCATCCAGTGGGGAACATAGCAAAATGACCACTGTAAGCATTTATTTGCCTACTGTAGGGACGGAACAGGGTGCCATGTCCTTTTACTTGCTGGATAAGACACACTCAGTGAGGAGATGTAACACATCACAGTACTTTCTGATGTCAGTGGCACTGTTGTGGTCAGCAGGCATGTAGTCCACTGCAATCACACCATAGTTATTATCTGTGAGGCAATATGCAGTGAACTACCAATATAGTGGTTGTTGCCTAGCCAAGTGTGTTTATGTATGAGACATGGGTGGAGAGTGTTCTTTGAATAATACAAGGGTTGCCTATATTGTTCACCAATCCAAAATGTCACATGTAGTGCTATGGATTGTCTACACCAGACTGTCTGGTGTTTGACATCTGTTGTCCTTGTAAGGTGGACATTGTAACTTACTAGGTCCTCAATATAATAATTTAGCAAAACCCACCCCACAATAAATCCTATTACACAATCACAGGAACCGCCACACATGATACTGATGACCGACACACACTTGCCAGTACTGAGATTCAGACTGCTACCTAGCTATGCATTGCTACTACAGTATACTGCATTTATCACATGTGCTATGGAGCTTATAGGATGGATGTTGTCCCAAGGTACTTCTAAGTTGAAGAACATCACCAGCCCTTGTAAATACTGGCATTGGGTGATGTAGTGGGTGAGAGATCCCAAAAATAATTTTACCCTGAACACACATTTACATTTGCCAGGAGTGAGGTTCAAACCTCTATCTAACAAGCTTTACAGACCATTATGGTGATGCATTTACCATATACACTACTGTCCTGACATGGTTCAGGGCTAGAAAACAGGTACTTGGAAGGTGGATGATATCTGAGATGTGTACTGGGTGTAAATGGGGCCAAAATCTTTGAGATGCACACATACATATGTACACACACAAACACTTACCACAGGTATACTTATTTGCTTACAGTTATTTCCTGGGAAATGCAAGATGAATGAAGCCGTGTCCAGTATTGTGGTCTGCAGCCTACATATTCTTGCACACTCATGCCATTCTGGAGGGGTAGCTACAGACACTTGCTTATCGGTCTGTGTAAATGGTTCAGCACCTTGGTACTGTGGTGGCTGAGGATCCCCTGCTTGTACATCCATCGACATAACAGAATGGCCATATCCTGCTGTGGCCTTACCTTTCAGCTGTACAGATTCACCCAGGTTACCCAGAGGCAGGGCTCATATATCTGGTCAGTTCCCCTTCACATTGTGGTTTGCGAGCGGGTTTGTAGCCACCCATTATTGGGTTTGCAGGCAGGGGTAGTATGGGCACACATCAGAGTTTCAGACTTCACACACTCCATGGCATCCATGCTTCTACACCCCCCCAATCTGTTATTCTATCCTCTTCCTAACATTATGCAAGTGATATCTGCAAAGCATCTCTATAGTTGTCCCTTCATCTCAGCGTTATTTAGGGGTTGGTCCAAAGTTCATGCAATAGGACATGGTGGGCATGCTACTGGGATTTGTCGACATGGCCTTGCATTTGTGTTCTGTTGACTGTGTTATGTTGTTAGTTGGGACTTCATGAGATAACATACATTGGCACTATGGGTGAAGCACAGGCCTTTGACAGAAGACTGTAGAACATTTGGTAATGATGCAGGCCATCTGTAGCAGGCCAGTGCATTCTGTCACTCCTACAGTCCCAGGCTGCAAGCCACTGGTTTCCCCTGAGGTGACAGGGTAAGTGTACGAGGTGTTAATGGCAATAGTTCCTGTCCATATTAATCCACTGGTCTGGATGCTGGGAGGGTGCTGCTTACAGCTAGGGACACACCTGCATGGGATACCTCTTCAGCATGCTGCATTCTGTGGGTATTCCCATACAGAAGTGGGAGTCATACTGTACTCATTCCCAACAGCAGTTGTTATTACCTGTGATAAACCTGTGGCTGATGGTGGGGTGAGCTGAGTGCATGTGTGATATGGAAGCTTCTTGCAGCTGACTCATAGATATACCTGGGACATTCCCCTTATGCTGCCTTGTGCGGGAACACAGGCAGTCTCTCATTACTTCATAACTGTGCCTTTTGTGGTCTGCCAGTAATTGGTCAGACTACATCAGTATTCCATACTACACAGACAACTAATGTGCTGCTAACCTGTATGTACAATCCAAAGGTGTGTCCATTTGACAGTAACATTTTATGTACTCTGTCTAGGGTACTTCCACCTGTGTACTGTGTGTATGTTTGGGCCCACATTCATGGCATGTCCATCTTTCAGATGTTGACAGATATTGACATCTGAACAATGAGTAAGGATGACTGCTGAATTAGGTCTTGCTGGGATGCATTGTGGTTGGCACTGCAGTTGTCAGAACATGGCCCTGTCATCGACAGTGCTGGCCATAGGCCACCAGGATACACCCCTCCATGCCTACATGCTGATGACTTCCACACAATATACAACACACAACAGCCTAACACACAGAGCCCTGCATATTGTACACATGCAACAATCTATCCTGTAAATTGGGCCAGCTCAGGTAATCTGTGCTCCACTGTTATTAAACCCACACGTACATGTTACTGCATTTCTACATAGGATTGTGGGGGGGGCACACCTGGCAATTGTAAACATTTGCTATGACTGTACTGGTATTTCAGGTACTCTGTTGGCTTCCATTTCATTTTGCATTCTGACCTATCATGCAGATTAGAGGCATATCAGTAGAGTACAGATCTTAGGTTTTATTGACCTACATTTCAGTTTCAGACTTCTTACCTTTCAGAACTAACATACAACTGCCTGACCTGTTGTACTCTGTCTGTGTAGGTCTGGAGGGGGGTGTTCTCCATTGCCATTAACTGGAGGCCTTAGTACAGCCTTTCTTTATGGTCATCTACACCTATCCTGCTGGCTGAGGCTGTTGCTGGGTATGTGAGCCTCACTGACATGCATGTGTGTGTCCTATGGACACACATTTGGCCCACCACATGTCCTCCAGTGGGATTTGTCACCTTGTCTAGTACTGCCTACTTTGTTGACACCAGTATTTGTTATGGATTTCATGCTGCCCATATAGGTGTCCACTATTTGCTGCCATCCCATTCAGCCACCCAATTCCCTTGCATGCTCACATCCATACCATAGCTACAACTAGCAGAACATACTACTCCATTCAGCAATTGCTAGGAAGAGTGACTTACCTTGTGGCTGTGCCAGTACTAAGGATGGTGCTGGAGGGCTGACTATGTCGAATGCACATAGTACACACCCTATACATGGTAAAGTGCAGGTAGTGTCATGTCTGGCATCCCTTTTACTGCATGTGCAAGTCAGAGAGAGATGTCATTCCCTGGGTTCCTACCGTGTTAGTATATTTTGCCAATGTCTGGGCATACTGCCTTCTGCCTACATGGGCAGGCTTAGGTTTTTCCTCCTCCAAGTCACTCTGTGCCTGTGCTGGCATTGGCAATGGTGGGAGACTGTGTGGCCCTGCCCCATGCTGTTCCTGCTGCAGCTGTTTCCGCAGGATCAAATTGTGTAGCATGGCACATAAAAATTTGTGTACCTATAGCTGGAAAGTACTGCAAGGCTCCTCCAGATATGTCCAAGCACTGGAACTGTGACTTGAGCATCCCAAACACATGCTCTATTACGATTCTGGTTTGTGCATATGCCTCATTATGGAGTTCTTGTTCGGGTGTGTGTGCATTTCTGATGGATGTCATCAGCCACGGCTCCAGTGTGTAACCAGCATCCCCTACTAGGTGACCATATGGGATGTCCCCACTGGCAAATCTCTGGTACAGCTGTGTCATATGATGTGGGAGTTGTGACAGCTTCCAGGGCTGCCAGCACACACATTCATTATAATGCCCTGGGCATCACTCACAACCTGGCAGTTGATGGAGGGGAAGCCCTTGCGGTTTATGTAGAACCTACCCCGCTCACCAGGTGGTGCTTTGATGTGTATGTATGTGCAGTCTATAGCACCCACTACTTCAGGGTATTCTGCTATTTGGTGGAAGAGATGCATATTGCTGGTCAACACCTCATGGGTGTTGAGGAAATATATGTGCTCACCGGCATGTGCTGACATGGCATCCAATAACTGGTGGAGTACCCTGGATGCTGATGCCTGTGAGATCCTCATGATATCCCCAGTTGGCCTTTGGAAGGTACCTGTGGCTAGTATTCTTAAGCCTACACATACCTTGATATTCACTCGGATGGGTTTCCCTCTGCTGGTTCTGTGTGTGAGGCGCGTGTCGGCACAGCTCAAACATTTGCTGTAGGCTGTCCCTGTCCACCCTATAGTGCTCCACTATCTCCAGCTCATGTAGCCCCTGGTAGGTTACCCTAGGTCTGTACACTCTTCTCCTTTTCCTCACTGTGGGTTAGTCATCAGCATTCTCATCCTCACCATCCTCAGTCTCTTCCACATATTGATGTATGAGAGCGACAGCAGCCCCTATCATTTTGTTAGTTTTGTCAGGTAAAATTTCCCCGTCTGTGTACACCAGTGGTGTAGAGTTTCTGGGAAAAAACAGAGTGAAAGGTGTTTGCATAGTTTATAGTAGTGTGCTGAGCAGGCTGGGCTGCTGCCTGTGTAATTGGCTGATTCTGATAAATTTCACCTGCCAGCTATGCTAGTTCTCCTTGATTGCCTTCCTACTGCTGTTTTCCCTTCCCATTGCCTTCCGGTTTAAACACCAAGGTGCGCAGTGCATACCCAGTGCTTAGATGTGAACAGAGCTGCTATTTCCTGTTTTTTTTTTTGTTTGTTTAAAACCAGGTGTGCGGTGTGCACACCCATTTAGGCAATGTAAACACTGCTAGGCAGCCTCTGATACATCCTCCTTCCTTAGATGTGCTTAGCTAAAGGCAAACATGGGCCACAGAGCTCCAATAAACTTACAGCATACATGAAACTCTCCCTTATGAGGTCATCTACCCCTTATGCTTATACCATGGTGTTGCTGCACCTACATGGTTGGTGCAAGCTAACAGTGAGGAGAAATCTGTGATTCAATATCAATCCCCTCATTTGCATAAAACTGACTGCTAATGCCTGGTTACAAAACTGATACTCAACCTTCCCCCTTAGCAACCACTATTCCATGGTATTGTTGTCTTATGCATGCCATTGATTATTATGGCAGAATGCTGATTTTGTTTTAAAAGCTTATTTCCAACTTTTTTTCTTATTTTTGGGCCTATCCCATTTGAGCACCGCTGCCCTACGCTTAAACAGCCGAAATCGGCCAAAAAAAATAAAAGTTATTTTTTATAATTTTGCAACTATTTGCCATGCCAATGGCCATATATTTGGCCAATGGCATCCCTAGTACATTGAATATGTGCTTTCTTTGGAGCTGTCATGCCTCCGTTTTGTAATTTGCAGAAATGTATTCTGTTAGTAGCCGAATATATTTCTGCAGGTTACACTATTCCTGCACAGATGCCTGCCTGCTTCCTGGATGGCTAATTCACCTCATTTGCATGGTTTTCACCTGCAAATGGGGTAATTAGTATACAGGAGCTGTGTCCATGCAGGAATAGTGTAGGAGCACTTGTTCACATCCTGGGAGCTCATTCCTGGATCGCTCGTTGGCCATATTGCGTGCAGCAGCTCTTGCACTATTCCTGCACATCATGCAGAGCTTGCTGAATCCTGGGGACACTAAAGTTGCAGTCTTTGTACAACTTCCTTCTCTATCCAAAGCTATGTTTAATAGAAGTGGGAATGCCCAGTACATAAACATAGTTTTCTTCCAGAAAGGGATACAATGGTATATACTTAATTTGCTTTTAAGCTAAGCGGACTGCACCACATGGGCCAGTTTTCAGCCATGATCAATATCTGTTAAACAAAGTAAGCATGAAAATAAATAACATAAAATAGTGTAAGAATAGTTAGCTATAGTACATAGGTAAAACAAAAATAAGAGCAGTACGGCTCACAGGTGGAATCCAAAACACACTTTATTTAGTGCTTTCATCGGCTGTTGACCAGTGACTTCTTCAGAATAAAAAAACACTCCAAACAAAATTAATTAAATAAAAAGACTCCAGTCATGTGACTTCTTAATAGAATAACCAACCAATTAATAAAACACTTATTTAAAACTACAGTTGCACTAAAATGAGGGACAGCAAACTATGTATTACTAAACTTAATCCGAAAGTCACACATTTTAAAATCATTTGTGACAATGTAAACCAAAACAAAAAATAATATTGTTAAAATATGTACACTCTGCTAATCAATTTGGAAATAACAAAAAGGTACATATATTCTAAAATAAATAACAGACATGCCTCAAGTTGTTAACTGTTTTACAATATGCCATATATTAACTTTTACATATGAAACTCAGCTTTGAATTTTAAATAACTAGTAATTGAAACAGTTTCATTGAGCCCAGGAGGTTGTGTGGCATTGCATCTAAGTTGCCACATTAATTCCCTGTATTCAAGATGAATCTCTGTCATCCCCCCTCTCACCTTATTCCTGCTTGTTCTAGGGCACTAAATTTGAAGTGATGGTCTGGGTGCTCCATAATGTGGTTACATAATGCATTTTTGACATTATTTTTCCTAATGCCATACAGATGTTGAAAAATGCATTTGTTAAAACTATTAATATTTTTCCCTATGTAGAAATGTTGACACTGTTGACAAACAGCTACGTAAATTAAACATCTGCTAACACAATTAAGTTTTTGTTTCAAGAAAATCCTACCATACCCCTATATATAAAGGGACTCGTTCTCAAGAATATAAGGGCATTGAGTGCAATGACCACATTTCCTCATCCTGTCTTTCATATCTCTAGTTGTATTTACTTCCAGGAGGTTTTTAAATGACATATCCCTTTTATACACAACTAATGGCTTGTCTCCTAATTTATTTTTATAATGCTGGTCTGTATTAAAAAGTACACAGTTTTGGTTAATAACCTCCTTTATTTTCCCATATAGTGGGTTGAAGGTTAATACCATGGCATTCTGATAAAAGTTTCTTGTATTAATATCAGGACAACCCTCCATTTCATTACTTTCTTCAATAACTACTTTCCCCAATAATGGGAAAAAATGCCCTTCAAATCTCTTGTTGATAACTTCATGGAATATTGATTCTATGAACTGTGTTGGATAACCTCGTCTCTGTAACATGTCTTTTAATATATTAATTTCTTTCAAGAAAAGTTCATTATGACTGACCATCCTCGCTGACCTAACTCCTTGCCCCTTCAGCAAAGATCTTTTTTTGTGCACTGGGTGCGCACTACTAAAATGTAGAAGTGTATTTGAGTAGGTCGGCTTTCTGTATAATGTAGATGCAAACATATGCTTAACCTTATCTTTACCAATGGTGATGTTCAAGAAATGAATCCTGTCATCATTTGTTTCCATTGTAAATTGTAAAAAATGTGTACTCAAATTCAGAAATCCAAAAACTTGTAATAATTCATATGTATCTTCCCACAGGATGCGAATATCATCCAGGTAACGCCCATAGAATTTACAATATCTAAATAATTCTTACCTAAACACCATGGACATTTCCCATTCTGCAAGTACAATATTAGCAAATAGGGGTGCACATGACGCCCCCATAGCCACCCCCATTTTATGTTTAAAAAGTTGGCCTTTGAAAAGAATAAGGTTATTTTTAAGTATAAGATCCATCACAGTTTTATACATCAATATCCTAGAATGTCTAATGTTGTAATGCTTACATAAAAAGTCATAAAACATCATGATGCCATTATCATGAAGAATAACCGTGAATAGATCTTTAACATCTATTGTGGCCAAAATTAATTGATCTTTATATAAATTATTGTGGATTTTTTTGAGACAATCCCAAGAATCCTGTAGTATGTGGGGACAATTTTTGCTACATCTTTCAAATTCGTCAATAAACTTCGCCATAGAGAATGTCTTCGATGCCTTTGCATCCACAATGGGTCTTAAGGGAGGTCCGTGGTAGACTTATGGATCTTGGGTATACCAAATATTGTAGGAGTATATGGATTATCCTGTTGCATATAGTTTAACTCATCCAAAGTGATTTGATTATCAAGTAAAAGATCAGTAAGTATAATGTTTATGTTTCTATATGCAATATTAAGTTGGTTAATAGATACTTCCTCGTAGGTATCACTATACAAATGTGTTAACATCTTCTGTATGTATACCTCTTGGTCCATTGCTACCAAGCCACCCCCTTATCCGGTTTCATTAGTCTAATACTTTTGTCCCCCACAATACTAAATAATAAATTCTGTTTTTCTTCTGTTAGATTAGTGGTGTAAAGATTACTTTGTTGTATAAAAATCTGTCTAATCTGTGCAATACAAAGACTCTCATAAACCTGTAATATAGGATGCCGGGGTGGGTTAAATGTACTAGTTTTCCTACATATTTCTGTCAGTCCAAACTGTATATCTGTATCAAAATAAAGCCTAAGATTTAATTTCCTAACAAACAACTTGAACTCAAGTAGGGAATTCTCTATCCTTGGTCTTCTCACAGGGACAAAATTCAGTCCTTTCTGAAATAGTTCTGCCCATTGCTGTGTGATAACAGCTGTACTCAGATTGCATATTTTAAAGTCACCACTTTTATTACTAACATCCCTATTTAGATCACATTCTGTGTTGATAGTATCATAAGTGTCTACCATCTTGTCACTGCCCCCTCCTCCGCCCCCACTGGAGTCTCCCCCTCCATGGGTAGAGACATAGAAGTGAATGGATAATATTAGCTCTTACTTTGACTCAAACCCAAGACATTCATTATAGCCTGCTGGTATTACTGTCACTGCTCCAAAAACAGCCTCTAGAGAGGTAGGTGGTCAGTGTTACTTTAATACTGTTGTCCTATTACCTAGGAGATCCCCATTATGGTGATCAAGACCAATTTACAAACACACACACACACACACACACACACACACACACACACACACACACACACACACACACTTAAATAGAAGGTCTGCTACTTAGGCACACAGATGTGAAAGAATACCCTCATCTCCCATTTGAGACACAAGCTGTCGAGGGAAGACTCAACACCTTAAGAGTCTCTTGCTGGACCAGTGGCAGTGACACCAGCATGGTTTGCTGGTGGTCATGGATTCCAATCTCAAATGCATACTATTATTACCATTTCAATTCTATGTTTTGGATGCTAAGTAGTGTCTTTCTTCATATTTTGTGTGTGTTTTAATTTGATCTTACTATGCTGGAGGTTTCCCAGCTGAAAGGATAATGATTTCAAAGGAAGACTCATCATCAGTTAGTCCAGAGGCTCTTGTTGGTCCAGTAGCTGTGATGCAGGCCCAGCATACTGGAGGTCCTGGGTTAAAGTCTCAGATAAAAGCTAATATCATCCTTTTGTTTCTATGATTCTAATAATGCCTTAGCAGTGGGCTTTCCATGTATTTGTGATTTGATTATTGAGTGGCAGATACTCAAGTTCCCTCACTGACTTTTCCAATGCTCAAGTGCCACAATGGGAAACTGAACAGCACCATCACTGGCGGAGAGCTAACAGCCCCATAGATAGAGTAGGACTGTGCCCCTCTTTCCATGATGATGCAATCTTGGAGAGCTGGTATGTATACATTGCAGGGAACTGTGTGATACAGTCTCATGCTTGTGGGGTGTAGAGGTCTTACACCTACAAAAATTTTAGGTTATTGCTGATTGTTGATATGAAACAATCTGGCTTTTAACTAGTTTGACAAAGGAGTTTTATCAGGAGACCTTGATGTGAAAGAGTAACTCATTGACTTGCCTATGAGAATCATGAAGTAGATGACCTTTCACAACACAGTATGAGGAAGGATGGTCACATTCAGGCAGCAGTCAATCAACTCTGACAGTGTCAAATAAATAGGGAATAACATGTAGCAAATCACAGTTCCCTTAGGAGTAAGTAGCAGTAGCAAATATTGTATCCAAATAAATGTACTTTCAGTCTGTTTTTGAAAACTCAAATGCTGCTTATGATTTAGATGTTAAAGGGCATAGTGCTCCAGAATGCAAGGCTGAAATATAGAAGGCGCTTGTATAATATTCAAATGAATGGCCAAGGGGTGACAAGCATACAGGGGGCTGAAGCAGATGAGCACGACAATCTGATAGGGCTGAGATTTCTTAACAATCCTGCTAGTGAGGAATCTGCAGATTTAAGTGAGAACTGGGATGCAGCTCTGTTTTGGTCGGAACTAAGAAAGGATATTCCATTTAGAAGCATTAAATAAAAATGACAAATTTTATTCAATATGACTTAGGTAAGGATTAATGCTAGACTGTGACACTTATCTTGATGAACAAATAACCCAAAGATTAAAAAAGTGTAATCAACTTCTGAGGATTCTTTACAGGGATAGATATTTCCTTTCTACCCCCTCTAGATCCAAACTCATAAACTTTCTCTTATTTTCTTGTCTCTTCTTGAAAACCAAACACTATACTGGACAAATACAGTGTAAAAAAATATTAATCATGACTGGAAAAACTCCCTTATTAGCCTCAACAAAAAGTTGAGATCTCTCAGCAAAACCTCTAAAGACAGCTATAAAAGCAGAATTGTGGTAGACTCTAAAAACAACCACAAAGCCTTCTATAGTTATATCAAGAATCTCCACGCAATACACATATTTGCTCTGAGTTACTGCATGATGGTACCTCCTATACTGAGACAACAGATATTGCAAACATAATGGCCAACAGATTCAGTACCAACTTTAACCGCCCCCGAAGGACCAATCACAATACTGGAGGAATGCCAAGCACCCAGCATTACTGCAGCACAAGTTAAAGCTGCATTGTCCAAGGCCAAGAATACAGCTTCCATGGGACCCGACAATATCCCTGGGTGTGTTCTACATGAACTACAAAGTGAACTGATACCACATCTGTGTGCCCTGTTCAATCACAGCCTCACCTCAGGCTTTGTCTCTACTGAATGGCACACTGCTATAGTCATCTCTCACCATAAAGGGGGAGCGACTACAGACCCTGGGAATTATCACCCCATTAGCCTGATGAGTCTGATATGTAAGGCTATGGAGTGCATTATCATGGACCTAATTAACAAGGATATAGGGGGTCTTCAAACTCTAGTTCCCACGCAATTTGATTTTCTGAAAGGTAGATCATGTCTGCTCAACCTGGTTGACTTGTTTGAGTCAGTCACCAGAGCTGTGGATGAGGGCAAGGCAGTTCATACAGCCTACCTCGATCTGGCCAAGGCATTTGATACCATTCCCCACTCAGGAATTATTGATAAACTCACCAAACTAGCCATTGACCCCTATATCATTAGGTGGGTTTCAAATTGGCTCACAGAACCCACAGTGTGAAAGTAAGTGGACTCCAAGTCAGACTGCCAACCAGTCACGAGTGGAGTCCCACAGGGATCAGTCCTGGGTCCCCTCCTGTTTGGCAGACCAACACGGAGGGACTCTGGATGACCAAGTTTGCAGACAACTGCAAGCTGGGAGCCGTTATTAACTCCCCAAGTGATGTAGACATCCTACAGAAAGGCCACACTGAGACCAATGACTGGTGTCGAAACCATGGCCTTAAGCTTAATGCCAAAAATGCGTCATTGTCCCCTTTAGGAAAAACTCAGTTCCCACTAATTACCACATTGATGGGAGCCTACTGAACACTGAAGGCGTTATAAGAGATCTGGGGACACTGATTGACAGCAACCTCTCCTTCGATCACCACATTGCCACTGTGGTCAGAAAGTCCTTTTATGTGACACATCTCATTACCAAGGGTTTTGCATCAAGGAAGAAAGAGGTCATCATGTCTCTCTACTCTTCCCTCATTAGGCCAATCATCGAGTATAATGCCCCATTTGGCATGTACCTCATAAGACACATGCAACAGCTGGAAAGGCCACAAAAGTACCTCACAAAGAGGATCCTAGGCCGTAAACACATGTCCTACATGGACAGACTCAAAAAACTCCAGCTATTCTCTGTCTAATATCATCTAATAAGAAGCAATCTCTACTTGACTTACAAAGCCATGTCTGACCCAGCTCTGTTAGAAATGCTACATCTAAAGAAATCCCAATCCTTCCGCACCACATGCTCCAGAGACTTCAACCTCATTACCACAATCAACAGAACATGCTGGAGGGACAGGTTCATAACCCAGAGACTGCCCATGCTCTAGAATAGACTTCCCATACATGTCAAGAAGAGCACCTCACTGGCCCTCTTCAAGAAAAATTTTGATGAGTGGATGGGAAATAGAAAATTCACCCCAGGGATCACTCCGGTGGCTCTACTTGATAGAGGCACAGGGCACTAACTTTGGGCAGCACGATGCCAGGGCACTTCAATGGGTTAGGCTTGTAAAGGCTCCAGGGCCATTAACCTAGTACACACCTATGAACCTATGACCATCTTTTTTTGCACAAGATTTCTTCAGAATGAAAAAAATGCAACAAGGCCATTTTTATATTCAAACATTCAAGTCATGTGTCCTGCTCATTAATCAATCACATTAAAACACACAGCAACTACATAATTTGTTAAAATCCCTAACTCATTTTATCCTAATATGGTCATTCAACTCCAGTGATTGCTCTGCATTTAGATTTAGTTGCCATTCATACAAAATTTCCTCTAATAATGTATTGCAATCACCTCCTCTTCAATCTGATGTTAAAACTGAAAAAAAAAAACAGGAACTTTTATAAAATGTATTCTTACAGCCCCAAAGTGTTTACACAAAACATTGTACATCTTCACTATTTGTTGAATAAATATGCTTCTTTATATGCTGTGACAGTTTTCCAATTGTTTTGTTTACACAGAAAATGTCAAAGCTCAGACAGGTAGTAATATAAACCACAAACGTAGTGTTACAGACAGAACTGTCAATAGTTACAAAAAAATTGTCCATATGGTTCAAATACACTGATGAACCTTACATAATGAACCTACAACATTTGCAAAAGACACATTTATATGTGCCTCTAAGATATATCAAATCTGACTACCCATTCAACTGGCTTCTACTCTCAAAATGTTTTTAAATTGATGCCATTACTGATAGCATATTTTGCTGCTTACCACTGGCATTAATAAAATCTAGATTTCCCTCTGAAAATGTCCAGTTGTTTTTAATTATTTTTATTTAAAAAGCATCTGCACTGTACTGCACCACCATTGCTATCAAATATTGTACATTGATATTGTACCGTATCACTATTCACTATGGTATCATGCATTTGTGTTCAGAAACATGATTTTGTACGCAACCATGAAGTCACTCTTTGATGCAGGATTATACAATAATAACTTTATTATAGATACTCTGTAATTATCATTTTGATAATACTGCTACAGACACTAATAGCTGACAAAGTTATGTGCACATGTGAAATCACTAATGACCAGTGTCACTATTATTGCATCTTTTGTTCTGAAAGATGATTTCACATAGTGACAGCAAAGCAGCCATTCTGGCTAGAACTGAGCAGTGGTACGCTTCACTTAAACAGGTGAATGCTAAGATGTTTTGAAAAATGTGCCCTAAATTTTTTCATAGCTTTCAAATATCTCTCTTGGTTCAGAATTTGGTTCTGTCCCTCCTAAAAGCTGTTATTTTGATAAAATGTGATAGAACTGCGTAACATCTAATCAACATCTGTACTTTAAAAAATATTTGCCAAGTCAGTATTTCTCAGCATGCCATAAGTCAGTGGTACCAGTATTTAAAAGGTGTGCCTGATTTTTGAGCTTTGCTCTAATGATTTTTGGCTTTATTCCTGATTTTGGTGGAAATATCAAATGCTGTGATGCTATTTAAGCTGAAAGATATGTAAGCCTACCTTTTACTTGGAGAATGATCATGTGTAACATCACATTTTTTTTCTCTAAATTTCAGAATCATAACTATTGTTTTGCTGATGTTGTTGCATTATTTCATCTCAAATGCTGATTTCTGAAAACTGATCATAAAATCACTACTGTGATAAATTACACAGAATTGCTGTCACACCTTCAGGGTGATGCTCCGGATTCACTTCAGAAGCTTGAATTTACAAAATCTCGAACTGCAAATAACCGAAACCAAAAGATCGAGTTTCGTAAACTCGAACTTCTGAAGTGAAACCAAAAAAAAAAAAGACAAACTTCGCTTTTGCAGGTGCCCCCCACACCCCCCTACTTAAATATACCAACTCCAAGATCGCGCTACAGTAGGGAAATGAGAAATCTCCCATCATGCGCTGTATGCGGAAGTGCAAAATGGCAGATTTCTCATTTCCTGTCAACACCGCAAAAAAAAACATAAAACATTACGTACACAACGTACAAGAATCCTTGCCTCTGTGTGCACACAATGTATTAAGGTAAGTAAACTTTTATTTTTAAACATTACACATATTCGATTTACTGAAATCTCGATCATATGGTCTCGACCATATGAAATTCGAGATTTCAGTAATTCGATTATGTGAAGTGTTCCTGATGCTCCACACTTATTTTTCTGAAAAATCTGGATCCAGCATTTAGAAATGGTAGTTTGTCTTGTGGCTTTAAGTACAACCCCAGAATTTATCAGTGACAAGCGATTGTTTTATCTGTCAATACATGATACATTGTTAATGTCAAGCCACATCCTAAACGCAAAATCCAGTTTTCCATATCTCATACATTTTTATACCTTAAATGATAACATCTCATGGTCCAGACTGGGTCATGGATTCAGCTTTACTTTTGAAAGCCAGACTGTGAATGCTATAAATCAGTTAGTCAAGCATTTAGTTTAGTTATGTCATGTGATATTTCAAGGAAGCCAGCAGCTGTCCATGGATACTTCCACTATTGAGTATGTGGATAGTTTCTAATAAATTGTCTGTTATAGTAAAACTGTGTTTGTACTACATCTACAAGACTGGTGCTCTGACATATCTGTGCCAGTGAAACATCTACCCTCTAAATGAATAGGCAAAGCTTAAAAATGTACCTGGCTCCTTGGCATAGAGGGATAAAGCTCTCTGAATATAACCCAGACCACCCATGTTTGAATAGTAGTAGCAGCACAGATACTAGTGGGCCTGAGTGGGGAATGGTAGGAATTGAGGTGCTGAACCCGGCTCACCAGTCCTGGAGGGATCAATTGGTCATCCTACTGGTTCTGACACTTGGAAATGGACACTTGCCACTGACAGAAATAAAACAGGACCTGGGCCTGTGGGCTTAGTGCTCCCAAGCTATTAATGGTAGCTCACTCTTGGAATGTGTGGGAGCTTGCACAAGCAGCCATAGGTTCATAGGTTCATAGGTTGGTACTAGGCTATCAGCCCTAGGGCCTATACAAGCCTAGCCATAACAATTCCCTGGCTATTTCTTCCCACACTGTTTACTTCCTTGGACCCCTGTCTTGCAGGGTGACTGATGTGATCCCTGGGGTGAATTTCATTTCTCCCATCCAATCGTCAAGGTCCCTTTTGAAGAGGGCCAAAGAGGCACTCTGCTTGACATATATGGGCAATCTATTCCAGAGTCTGGGGAGTCTCTTGGTCAGGAACCTATCCCTCCAGCATGTTTTGTTTATTTGTGGTGGCAAGGTTTAGATCCCTGGAGCATGTGGCTCTGAGGGATTGGGATTTCTTTAAGTGTAGCATGCCCAACAGCTCTGGGTTTGACATGGCCTTGTATGTTAAGCCGAGATCACCTCTGAGTAGACGATATGCAACAGAGTATAGCTGGAGTTTTTTAAGGCGGTCAGCGTAGGGCATCTGCTTTAGGCCAGTGATTCTTTTAGTGAGGTATTTCTGCGGCCTTTCCAGTTGTTGCAGATGTCTTGAGAGGTACATACCAAATGGGGCATTGTATTCTATAATGGGTCTAATGAGGGATGAGTACAGTGGGACAATGACCTCCTTTTTTCTGGATGAAAAGTCCTTAGTGATGAGGTGTGCCACATTGAAGGATTTCCTGACTGTTGTGGTGATGTGGTTATCGAAGGTGAGACCATTGTCCACCTGTGTCCCTAAGTCTCTTATCATACTTTCAGTGTTTAGTGTACTGCCACCTATATGGTAATTCACAGATACATGTTTTTTCCCAAAGGGGATAACTATACATTTCTTGGCATTGAGCTTGAGCCCATGGCTCTGGCACCAAGCATCTGTTTCTGTAAAGCCCTTTTGTAGAGTATCCACATCATTTGGGGATTCAATAATGGCTCCCAGTTTGCAGTCATCTGCGAACTTTGTTAGCCAGAGTCCCTTAGTGTTGGCCTGTACTTCAGAGAAGTAGATGCTAAACAAGAGTGGTCCCAGGATTGAACCCTGAGGTACTCCACTTGTCACTTGTCTGGAGCTGGATTTGGAGTTGGCTACTTTTACAGTGTGGGTTCTATCAGTAAGCCAGTTAGCAACCTATTGGGTGATGTAGGGATTAATGCCCAGCTTAGTAAGTTTATCTATGACTCCAGAGTGGGGGATGGTGTCAAAGGCCTTGGCAAGGTCTAGATATTCTGTGTGGACCACCTTACCCTTGTCCATGGCTCTGGAGACTGATTCGAAGAAGTCAATCAAGTTCAGGAGACAAGATCGGCCCTTCGTGAACCCAAACTGGGTGGGGTCCAGTGTTTGAAGGTTGCCAATGTCTTTGTTTATAAGTTCCATGGTAATATGATCCATGGCCTTGCAGATAAGGCTTGTCAGACTGATGGGACAGTAGTTTCCGGGATCCAAGGTGGATCCCCCCTTATGGAGTGGGAGAACTGAAGCTCTGCACCACTCAGTGGGCATGAAACCTGAGGTGAGGCTATGATTAAACATGACACTTAGGTGAGGTGCCAGTTCATATTGCAGTTCAGCCCGGGATGTCATCTGGTCCCATGGATGCTGTATTCTTAGCTTTGGAGAGTGTGTTTTTTACCTGTGTGGCCATTATTACCAGAATTTGGCAATCTTCCGGTATTGAGATGGGCCATTTAGGGGGTGAGAGGGGGATGAAGTTGGCACTGAATCGATCTGCCGGAATATTGGCAATATCTTTGGGATCAGTATATTTAATGCCATTCTGTTTTAGCTCAGAGCAGATCTGAGCATTGCCATTTAGATTCTTGACATAGTTATAGAATGCCTTGTGGTTGTCTTTGGAATCTTTGGCAATTTTATTTTTGTAACTAGCTTTGGAGGATTTTATGAGGGATCTCAGTTTCTTACTGAGGCTGGTAAGGGAGTTTTTTGCATCCTGGGATTTTCCTCTTTTCTGCAACAGTTTCTTCCTTTTGTTGTAAAGTTTGTTTATGGCAGGGGACCACCAGATTGTCTTCCTTTTTTTGGATGAGAGCATCTTGGTTCTATTTGGGATGGCATGATTCATGCATGAGTGCTCGTACAGTGCCTTAGTGTACGATTCAGCAGTTGAGCTTTCAGTTCCCATCTGCATGGGTGTCATGAAGTTTGTCACTTCTGACTTGAGTAGCACAAAGTTGGCTTTGGAGAAGTTTTTTATGGAGGTTTCCTTACTGGGGGGTGGGGGTGGGATGTGGATGTTAAGGGTGATTAGCTTATGGTCAGACCTGACTAACGAGGGGGTGACCATAGGTGTGGAGCATCGATTTCCCATGTTGGTAATGACCGGGTCTAGGATATTGGAGCCCCTGGTGGGACTATGGATTAATTGATCCAGGGCATTGGAATTTATGAATTCCAAGAACCGTTGGGCAAAGGTGTTGGTACATGAGTAGTTTTCCCAGTTAATGGCAGGGTAGTTAAAATCACCCAGTATTAGGGTGTTTGGTTCTATCTTAATATTTTCCAGTATGTTTAGAAAGGTGTAGTGAGAATCTTGGGGTATGGTGGGGGATCTGTAGCAAGCTACAATTTGGATTGCAGTCTTACCTAGTGTTAGTTGCACCTGGAGAATTTCAGACGCATTGTGTTGGGCAACTTGCCTGGTGGTGTGAATATCCTTGGTGAATATTGACACTCCTCCACCTTTAGTGTTTCGGTCCTGCTTTGGTGGCCGATAAGTGTGGTAAGAGTTGTAGCCTGGTATTGCAGGGGTGCTCTCTGGAGCCTTGAACCAGGTCTCAGTTACTGCACAGATATCGATGTTCTCCATTTTTAGGAGTTCCTCGAGAGAGTGCATTTTGAGGTTTAGACTTCTAGCATTGAGTAGCATTACCTTCAGATTTTGCATGCTTGTACTTGTTACGGTGGTGGTTTTGTTCTTTGAACTTTGCCTAAAAAAGGCACTATAGGGGTGGCAAGAGCCTTAGCCAGTAACCTGAATCCCAGGGGTGACAGGTGCAGACCATCTCTGGCAAAGTATCGTGGTCTGTCAATCATGTCGTCCCAGGCAGACAGATACTGGATCCCCTTTGAATGACACCAGAAGCTTAGCCAATTGTTGAAGTCAATAATTTTGTCCTTATATTGTGGTATCATTCGGGCGAAGGCAGGATGCTACTTAGGGCTAGGGTCATACCTGCCTGGGCCACATCATCCGAGAGCTCTTCCATGTCTCTTTTCATGTAGTCCAGGGAGGTATTTCTCAAGTCATTCACTCCAACATGGACAATAACAGAGCCATATTTGTACTTGTTGTGGCGTGACTTGAGTGCATGCATTATGTGGCGGATCTTGGCACCCGACAGGCAGCTGACTGCAATTTTCTCCTTATTCAACCTGGTGAGAGGGACATCAGTGTGCCAGACTATAGAGTCACCTATGACTAAAGTGTTAGGTACATTGTCTTGCCTTAGGGGCTGTTGCTGCATGGCACACTGGTGTTGTGAACTATGTGACTGGTTGTGATTGGTGTTTGTTTGCGTTTCAGCTTCAGAGGTCCTTGTTGCTTGGGCAGGTTACAGTTAAGGGCCTTTGCATATGTGGATTTAGTGTTGCTATATGTGGGTGTTGGTGATGTGGGTTTAGAAGGCTATGTGTTGCCTGAGGTGTAGTGTGGGTGTTTACCTTCTCCTCTTGACTGTCTAGCACAATCCTGGGTGGAGAGAGCTTTGCTTCCATTTTGGCTATGTAAGTACATCTCTCACAGGTTGTAGTGTTGGGTGGTAGGAGGAGAGGGTTGTCTGTGTACATGAGGCAATTGCTGCATTGCCCCAGTATGCCCAGATTCACCAGGTGGACAGGAGAAATCACCAGAAGCTGAACCTTAGACATGCCTGTTTTGGTGTTTTTTTTTTGTTTTGTTTTTTTTTTTTTTGTAAAGTACAAGAGCTGTTTTCCCTTACCTTAGCAAGGTACTTTACAATTATAGGCTGTTTAGTGCCTACGATTAATTTCTCCTTATTAACAAGGAGAGTTGAGTGACTGTATCAGTTTAAGGCTTCCTAGTGCTTTCCAGCAGGTATTAGAGAAAGTGCTAGTCACAGGGATGCTTAAAGGTAAGATGAAAAAAAAATGCACACTGCAGTGTGCACTAGAGAAGTTAGATGTGAAAGTAGGTAACTTAAGTTTTACCTGTTTAAAAAGTTAAGGTTTAGTGGAGAGTTACTATTTTTAAAACAGCAAGATGGATTGAAAGGGGTGGTCACTTTTGTATGCTGGTACTATGGAACACAGTAGGATGGCCAATAAATTTAAATAGTTGAAGGGGAGGGATTTCAAAAATGATGATTTTGTGATTACTCACACAAGCCAGTGAAAGTAGAGAGGAAATGAGGTATATGGTCAGATTAACATAAGAGGAAGGCAACTAGAAAGACCGTGGTATTTAACAAGATAACTGTAACTGAGTGGGAGGGCGGGAAAAAAAAATTCTGCCTGACTCAGAAGAGAGAGATTAAGTAGGGCGGCTGTAATTAATGCTGTGGCAATATTATTTTCCTGATTGGGAAGTATGGGGTGATTAGTCCAAGATGGTAAGGTATGTTTTGAATTTAGAGATATTATTCTTTTATTTTGATCTGAAGGATATGAGTTCAGAAGGATTGAGGGAGAAGTTCTTAAAATTCAAGGTAATTAGGTCAGTAAAGGTATCACAGTAGATGGTAATTTCTGAGATACTAGAGCGGAGGTTGGTCATTAGCTTTTTAGCACAGGAATTAAAATTGAAGTCTACTAGAAGAAGCATGTTCTTCAGTCTGCAAATGTTGAATATAATGCTGTGAATGATGGACTGAATTTTTTTAAGAAAAGAAGGTGGAGAGAGGTAGGCAGTGGTGACAAACAATGGGCTGTTATTCTTAACTGCAATTTTAGTGAGCACCCAACTTGGGTTTTGAGTATGCAGTAGTGTTAGCTTGTGAGATGGTAGCTACATTAAGTTGAGATTTATACAGCATACCTCTCTACCTCTTAGATCAACAAATCTAGACAAACCCTAAAATAATGGGGAGACAAAGGTCCAAAAATTTGGACAGATATTAAAAACTGTTCTGTTATAAAATTAGAAAGTTGCCAGAATAACAGGATTTGTGTTAGCATGTAGTTTCTGAAGGATATGAAGTCTGAAACTCAAATGTATGTCATTATTTAGTGATTTCAATCCTCAGTGATTTGCCAGGAAATAACACATTTTATGAGGAACAAACCAAAAATATGAGGCAAAAATATAGACATTCTGTGAAAATCAGGACATTTGAGAGGTATGCAGCAGTAGAGTTTTTCTCCCAGTCATTTGGCTGATCTGTAGTCAAAGACATATTGTAGCCTGGGTGATCAGTTCTGACACAGGATTTGGCAAAGGCAATAATGCCAGGTAAATGTGTATTAAGGAAATAGCTTATTTGATCAAGATTATACCTAAGGCTTTTTTTGGCATTCAGTATTAGAATCAGAATTAATATCAGAATTAGAAATCAGGTTTGTGATTTTAAAGTCTTTGTTGCTGCTGGACCTGGATTAGATTCACTGTTAACCCTTAGGAGCAGTCAGAACAGTAACTACCTTAATTGACACCCATAGAAACTAAAATTGTAGAACTAATGTTTTCCACTCTGGTATAAGCAGTAATAACTTGAATGATTGAATACCAGGCACCCCCTGAAACTAAAATTGTAGAACTAATGTTTTCCACTCTGGTATAAGCAGTAATAACTTGAATGATTGAATACCAGCATTTCATCAGTGCAAACTGCAGTAGTGTAGGTGGTGAATATTTGATTAAATATTTGAGAGATTAACGCGTGAATTAGCAGGTTGGGTATTCATCATACATAATATGGTGTGTTTTAAATGCATGGATATGGGAGGATTACTTAATAGGGAGAAGAACTATCTGGTTTTGATAGGGAGTGGATTACAGCTGCAGTAAGGAGGAAGCATGAAATATTGTAACATGAGACTGGGGAGCTGGAGAAGTGGATCTGGGGATGTGCAGGGATGTGGGCAATAAAACTGTAAGGAATGTAAGAGATGATGGCTGCAGCATGATTTGTTTAAGTTGTGGGAAATTACTTGTGAATATGTGAGTTGAGGTGTGAAAATGACTTGCGTCTGCTTGTACATATTGTTGGATAAGGATATGCGTGTGTGTGATAATTATTGGAACAGTTTGCTGTGCTTGTGGTGAGGGAAAGAGTTAAGTGTGATAATGCATCAACAAATGCTAGTAAGTCAAGATTGTAAAGATGTGGAGGTCTACTTCATCCCATTGAAATTTCAGGTTGTCGAAACTGAAATATGCAATCCCAGTTCAGCAAAAGTGCATTTAAATGAAAATACAATTTTGTGAAACTCTGTTCACCGATTAGTTTTGATAGATCGTGGTACAGTGAGTATAAGGGATTATTCCCTTTTCCCCACTGTAGTGTGATCTTGGAGTTAGTATATATAAGTAGCGGGGGTGTAGGGCGCACAGCCCCTCACATGGGGGATGCAGGGGGGGCTTGCCCCCCTGCATAAGTTTGTTTGTCGATTTTTTGTGTGGGGGGGGGGGATTGGTGTATTGATTTTCACAAAAGTGCATTTCATTTAAATGCACTTTCACTGAACTAGGATCACTTCTTTCAGTTTTGACACACTGAAATTTCTATTGGTCGAAGTAGACCAGATGTGGAGGCGTGGCTAGGATGCTGGACTGATAGCTGCACTTCATTTCAGTTCTCTTACCTCAATATAATTCCTGACAGGAATTTTACAAAATAATATTTAATGTGAAGAAATATTTATTACTAACTTATTTCTAATAACTTCGAGCATCTATAAGAAAAATTTTATTGTCAGAACTTGAATAATTCCTGTCAAATTAATTACTGGAAAATCAGCACCAATATCAGCTTCACAGCATGAGTCATCTAAGGAATTCAGCACAAGACTCTTCTCTCAAAAAAGACCTGCAATCTCTCATTAAAAATATACAGGAACGTACAATAAAAATTGACAAGATGGACAATAAAATAGATACTTTTAAAGAAAAGTGCTCACAACAACTAGAACAGCTTCAAGAAATGTTTACTCAGCAGAAAGGACAGATATCACTTATTGAATAGTCACTAATTGACATTGACACTAGAGTCCAAATAGATGAACAACAAACTGAATTTGTACTTCAACAGAACACATATTTACTAGAAAAGCTTGATTATATGGAAAATCAAACAAGAAGAAATAATATCAGAATATATGGTCTACCAGAAAAATCTGAAGGGGACAATATGATAAAACTTCCTTACCACCTGGATACCAGATGTAACAAAAATACCTGAAGCTCTTTCATATGGTATAGAACGTGCGCATAGATCATTAGCAGCTTCTGGAAATACTTCTTCTCCAAGTAAGAACAAGCCGAGATCCATAATTGTGAGACTTTTTTCTACACAAGATAAAGATCTTATATTAAGAAATGCTTGGGCAAATTCTCCCATCAAATACAATGATTCATTAATAAGATTTGACAATGATTATTCTACAAAGGTGGTTTCAAAAAGAAAAGAATTTCTACCAATAATAAAAACCTTGAAGAAGAAGCAATTGAAAGTCCATCTTTTATTCCCAGCAAGACTGAGAGTTTTTCTACCAAATGGAGTAAAAGTCTTCAAAACAGTAAATTTAGCAATAAAATACCTTACCAACAACAACATCCTAACACATGAAGAATCTATGGACTGGACAATTAGTACACCAAAAATAAATGCTGAAGTAAATAACTGGAAAACTGTTGAGCAAAAGAAAAAAAAACTAAAGGACAAATAATCTTACATATGTTATATTCTGTAAAATTTTAAATAATACTAACAACAAAAGAAAAGTTCTTTCTGTCTTCAAGTCACACCGAAACAGGTACTGTTTTCAGTTATACTTTAAATATCAAAATTAGCATAAATTTAAATACATTTATCTCAAATCACATTAATATACTAAGCATAATTTAAACATTACTCTATTTCTCATTATTATCCATCTATTATTTTCATATTCTTAATCAGATTAATCAACACATAATAATGTTCTCAAATATTTTTTTTTCTTTTTATAAAGTCTTCATTAACTTATAATACTTTAATCAGTATATGGTTATATTGCTTAATAGGTATAGTAATAGCTGCTATATAACTTATTATCAGCTACATCCCTGACAACATTTCTTTCTATAAGTTACAAATGTCCCTGTTTGGATAAACAGTAATGCTGGGCAGAAATGTGTTGTTTTTGAAATGAAGTATTTCAGTTTAGATGTATCATAAAACTACTTTAAATAACCTTAAAAGATGTTCTGTCTTTGACCCATATGCACATATTGATATAGTACAGTGCAAAAATATGTTGTGAGGGATATTTTGCGGCTATGAGTCAAGTGTGTTATGGCTCCGGACATCCGGAGTTGAGAGATACTTATAAGTAGCTTAGATATCCTGTTGTCTTTTCTTTTGTAAAGAAATAAGGCATAGCATGTTTAAAATCTAAAGTTTGATAGATGTGAGCACTACTCGGCAGACTAGAGTGCTCGCATGCACACTACATGATTTTGTCACGAAGTAAGAGAAGGGAAAAAAATGAAAAAAACACATACCTTTTCCCGCTTGGTTCTCGAGACAATTTAACAGCCACAAATATCACTAGAAACTCGAGCTCTTTATTGCTTGTTGCATTTACTTGTATACGTCATCCTCTGACTCTTTCTAATTGATGTCTATTCAGGAAATAAACTAGGTTCACTTTTAAAGATACAGGAACCTAAATTCCTTCTAATAAAACGTAAATAATATATGCGGTTCATCTAAATATACACAGATCTATTTATTGAAGCACTTTCAGCTTATGGCTTCTGATGTCTTCTAGCACCTTGACAGATAAGGACATATGTCTGCTTGTCTTTCTGTCAGTTTAGTTTTCCAGACATTTTAGCTATCCCTTACTATGTTTTGTACAGCAGAGTTTAAAGAGCAGAAATGAATCATCAGCAAATAGAATCACTGCTGTTTTATAAATTCTCTAAAGTAACTAGTTACTGTCAAGCAACGGGCAGGTTTATTTTAAGGAAAATTGCCATTTGCCACACTGGTGCTCCTACAAAAATACTACTAATGCCCTGCTGCCAAACTATGCCCTCAAGTGGACAAATGGGCTGCAACAAGAAGGTTAAATGTACATTTAGCAAATCAAACATTAAAATAACAGTACAATATACTAGATAGAGAAAGTAAAAGCAATAATCATGTAAACTATAATAAGTAACATAACAACAGAGGATTTAACCCAATGTATCAACTATACAATATTTATATCCCATATAGGTTTGAACTTTGTCGAAGCATCCGTGTTCTACACACATATTGTATTGAATCCAATTTGAGTAGCAGAGGGAGAGGCTTAGCCCACACCCTAATTTATTACTAAGTTACCATGCATTGTGAATATACATTGTGGCAGGTGCTCAGCGAGCTATGCTTCCTTAGATGGCTCATGCTGTTCCCATTTACTCATCTGAGTAATGACTGTGGCTGTACTCTTCTTATTATATTACCTGGCTGTGGCTACACCCTTTTTATAATATTACCTGGCTTTTTGCATTATCAAGAATGACACAATACTAGTGTATGTGGGTATATCATGTTACTGTTAGTGTAAACAAAAATGCTTGACAATGCAACCGTAATTCTCAAACCTTTTTGCAGACAAATGTATAGCATTGTCTAGCAGTTGAGAGCCTAATTGTTCCTGATCAGCAGACCTGTATTTTTACATTCCAATATGACTACATGAAAAGACACCAATATTAGTCTGCAAGTTTAGTAAGCAGCAAATTCATCAGGGATTAATTCGAGGGGACACATATTATAGCTAAAGCACTTGACATTTGATAAGTGTATCCTCTCAATGATGTGTTCTATCTAGTCATTAACTGTAAAACAACTTTTTCTGAGAAACATTGTTGTAATGCCAGTTAATTATTTGAATTAAATATTTCTATATACAGTCATAAAGCAATTACCAGGATAAATAATACTCTTGCAGTGTATGGATCACCATAGCTATCCTCAGATATTAGAGGAAAAACAAGCTTCTTAATCACCTTTCTGACTTAATAAATGTATTACCCCATAGTTTAAATACATTGTGTCTATTTACTGCAAAGTGGGTTAGGAATTTTAACCTGCAACATTTTCATACATAATAGTTTAAATCTTAGCAGCTTCCATTTTTTTTATATGTTCTTCCGTATACTTTTTAAATACTATAATGAGAAGCTGTTGATGTTTAATTCTAAAATTTTATTCAATCATAAGATTAAATTACTGGTGTTAAGTAAGCCAAAATTATATCTCCAACACTTATTGTCAGCAGATAAACTCACTGGTTAAGTGTCAGTCTAAGCTGTAAGAGTTAATATGTGATATACATAGATGTTTGCTTTGAAAATGTGGTCAAATGCACTGTAGTTTTACCTCTGTACTGTGTCTTTTTGATTATACAAAGTCCCTATGAAAACTGATAAAAGTGTTAACAACAAAACACTCAGTCAAGTAACAACATTATAAGTAGTCTCTTAGATAAGGGAGACATCTAAATTTTGATCTTGTTGTCTCCAGCCATGGGAATTGTCTTTGAAAAGCTGAAAAATGCAACCAGAGGAACATGTTTAATGTCCACTAAAGAAATATTAATATACTTGTACATTGTATTGCATTTCAGTTTATGTTAAACATGAAATATGATGTGGTTTCAGAACTATTCATGTTTTTATTCCAATGTGACTTTGCAAATACTAATCTAAACACTGTTTTCGGATTTGAGTAGTCTAAAAACATTTACACAACAATGGTATTGTATTGTACAGTAATGTCAGTAAATAGTTTTCAACAGATGTCTGCAATATACAGTTATAGATTTTAACATGAGAAAATGTTTATTGATACCCTAAACTATTTTGAAATGATACTACCTTAGTCTAAATATTTGTACCTTTTTGAAACCTGATTAGAAATGAGTATTATTGAATTACAATAAGATAAGTGTAAAGAATATATTTATATATTTTAACTGATTAGATTATCTTAATATATTATTCAATTATCTTTATTTAAAAACTAAGATGATAAGAGAAACTGATCCAAATATTATTTGTGAAGGTAGAAGGTTTGTTTGGTTAGATTCACTAACCAAACAAAGGTATATTACCTCATAGTGATAGGGAATGGTTTTTAAGGTTTAGAATTACAAGTTTGGAAGTTCTTTGTTTTTTTTTTTTTTTATTTTATCACTTTGGTGTCACTCAGAAACATGCAAAAACCATACAAGAAAATTTTTTTGAATTCTGTATCCAAGATGAAACTAAGAATAAACAATATTTACATAAACTCACATATAAAACAAACTCAAAACTAGGAAATGAAATGTTTATCCATAAATGTCAATGGTCTAAATAATAGTAATAAAAGGAGAAGCCTATTCAAGTACATAAACTTACATAAACCACAAATAGTCTTCTTACAAGAGACACGCTTATTAGATAGAGATATAATCAACTTAAATATTAATAATTACACAGTACTAATAAACTCTCAATACAAAACAAAAAAGAGGAGTAGCTATACTACTTCGTGACTCAACTATAACACCTAAAATAATTACTACTCATCAAGATACATCAGGTATGTTTTGTCTAGCTGCAATAGAATTAAATAAGAGAATTGACCCCTAACTGGGAAAAGCCGAAAGAAGAAGAAGAAGAAGAAGAAGAAGTAAATCTATATTGGATCCCAGGACTAGGATTAAGAACAGTTAAACAGCACTTTGAAGAGATAATTCATTTAACTAAGGGTAGCCTGATATTGGCAGGAGACTTCAACTGTATAATGAATGAAAAAGATACAGATTCTAAATCTAAAAGAAGAAAACAACCTATCTCTAAAGCACTATTAAAATTTATAGATACATTATATTTAAAAGATATAAATGAATTTGCAGAACCAGACTCACTAATCTTCACATTTTATTCTCATATATATAAAACTAACTCTAGAATTGATAGAATATATGTTGCCAATGACCTAATAACAAAAATTGACAAAGTAAAAATGATAAATTGTCCCTTATCTGATCATAATGCCATAGTCTTTGAGATAGAGCTTACACATTTTTATTCAAATCCCATTACTAGGATACCTTCTTATATCACAAAATTGACAGATTTCAAAGAGTTTTATGAAGAAACAATCAAAAACTTTCTAGAAATAAACTACACAGAAGATATTTCAGAAATATATCTCTGGGATTCATTAAAAGCAGTTACATATGGAAAAATATTATCGTGGTACATAAATAAAAGGACATTATGGAATAAAGATATGCTAGACTTATAAAACAAAGCAGATAAATTGAAACTGGAAATACAAAAGGGTAATAATACTCAAGTTTAAGAACTTATGCAAATCAATAAGAAGTATGCAGAATTGTTACATCATAAGATTATGATTAACTTAGAAAAGATAAAAATAAACTCATATTCTACTAATTCAGCACACCTGAGACACTTTACTAATAGAACAAAAAAATAATTAAATCTAAGCAAATAAAATAAATATTTATTCCTAATACTAACAAAAGAGTTACGGATCTAAATGATATTTTAGAAGCATTCAGACTTCAATTTAACATCGATAATTCCATAAACACTCAAGATACACCTACTAAGGATATAAAAAAATACTTAGAAAATAATATTCATATTAAATTAACACAAGAACAAATAGACATTATAAACAAACCAATCAATATGACAGAATTAAAATCACAAATTAAAAAGCTCAAGACAAACAAAGCACCTGGCCCAGACAATATGCTACCAGAAATGTATAAATTAATACCCAATCAAGCCTTATCCTTATTATTAAAAGTATATGATATAGCCAAGAAAGATTTGAACATACCACCCTCTTGGACATATTCACTGATATCCCCAATTATCAAACCAGATAAAGATGAGAAGCAGTACTCCTCATATAGGCCAATATCATTACTCAATATAGACTATAAGATGTTTATGGCTCTATATGCAGATAGGATCAAACACTTTCTTCCTTTCTTAATTCACAAAGATCAAACAGGCTTTATTAAAAAAAGAAATACTTCAGATAATATTAAAAGAATACTAACATTAATAGACTATAGCAAACATAAAGTCCTAGATTTAAATGTAATCTCATTAGATATTAATAAAGCTTTTGATTTGGTTAACTGGAACTTTATTTCACTGTTTTTAAAAGAATATAACTTTCCTTCTAATTTTAATAATCTTATCCAAATACTATATGAAAAATGTACTGCATATGTTAAACTAGGATCACATAGATCAGGCCCTATAACAATCAAAAAGGGAACTAAACAAGGTTGTCCTTTATCACCATTGTTATTTGCATTACTCATAGAACCCTTTGCAAATCAAATCAGATCAAACAATAACATAAAAGGCATTTGTATTAATAAAATGTTAAACCTTAAAATCCAACTCTTTGCTGATGACATGCTATTAACTCTTTCAGATGCCAATGAGTCTTTGAATGCTCTATTTAACTCCATGAATAAATTTCAAAATATTTCAGGCTTAAAATTTAATGAAAACAAAACTAAAAGTATGCCTTGTAACTGTAAAAAAATATATATAAACAAAAGATTTTCCAAATATATAGTAACAGAAAATAAATTATTATATCTGGGAATAAATCTACTCAATTAATTAACAGATTCTCTAATATTTAACTATAATAAAATATTAGACAAAATAGAACAAACAATTGGTTACTGGAATAAATACATCTTTTCAACAGCAGACAGATTATATCTTATTAAAGTAATCATATTTCCCAAAATATTATACTTAATACAAAATTTTTCATTGCCACCTCCCAAATATATTATTCAAAGATACAATAAACTAATTTTAAATTTTCTATGGTTTCCAAATAAACCCTGTATAGCCTTAAATAAACATTTACCAGATTGGGAAGATGGTGGAATTAATTTACTGGATATTGATTTATATATTACCTCATCTGTTATTAAAAATATAACACTATGGTTAAATAATTCATACACATCTATATGGAAACAAGCCCATAAGCAGATTTACATAGAAATAAATTAGAATCACATACAAGACAACTTAACAGTAATATCATCACCCCTTATATGGATGTTAAAAGATTATTTTTTAGGGAAAAGGAATAATATTAATCAATTGCCATCAAACTATATAGGCCCTACACTTTCAATGTTCAAAACATATACAAACAAAATACCAAATATTAATTCTTGGATTTTTCTTATTTTCCCTATAGCTTTTACACCCAATATTTTAGATGCAGCTCAAATCTCTAAAATGAATATACTCAAGAAACAATCATTATTCTTTTGGCATCAATTTATAGAGAAAGGGAAATACTAACAAATGAACAGATAACTTACAATTAAATAAAGACTACTGGTTGCTTTTACAAAATCTAAGATATTTTCTTATAAATAAAATAGAACAAATGCAACCTTCAGTTAGACAGGAAGCTCTAAAACTCATTGAATACCTTATTCTCATCACAAACAACCTTATCAGGTTACAGAGTATTTGTCTAATATCTATAAAATTGTTAAAAAAAAACAAAAAATTATCATGAAAAATCATACTGGGATTATTATACTTTAATAAACAACCATCCTCCAATTGAAGAAGAAAAAAGTGATATTCTAAAATCTTCCAAATTTTCTACATTATCAAAATACTGGCAATTATTCACTTGGAGATATCTACATAGAAGTTTCTATACACCACATAGGCTAGCCAAAATGTATTCTATTGAAGATCAATGTTGGAGATGCCATACCAAGATAAAAGCAGATTGGCAGCATGTTGCTTTATGAATGTATTTGTCTCAATATGTACTGGAAGTCCATTAACTATTTTTTCATACTGTTTATAATGATAATTTTCAATTAACAAAGTCTTTAATTTTATTCAACTCTCCTATTCCAAACTGTGAACCAAAAAAAGACACTAAAATCCTATGGTCACTATTGGCAATTTCACGTGAAATCATAACTATACACTGGAAAAATGAGGCTTCTCCAACGTTCAAGGAATTTGAGAATTTAACATCAACAGTTGCTCATATGGAAATATTAACAGTGAAGAACAGAACTAAAAGATCTACTTCTTACTATTACTCTTGGATGAAAGTACTAGAAATACTCGAAAAGATCGATGAAGATATATCATCTTATGTTTCTAACGTTATATAATATAGAATTTCAATGTTATCTGCATAGACACCAATGTAAATAGTTATATAATGGTTTGAAGTTAGTAATGTTTTAGAATTGTAAATATGTTATTTATCTTTATTTCATGTAATGTTTCTTAAGACATCTTATTTGAAATAATAAAAAAATATTTAGTAAAAAAAGAAGTAGACCAGATGTAGATATATGTTTAAGAGACAGGAGCAGATTGCAGATGAAGGTGTGTGGAGCTATGTCTATAAATGTAAAAGCTCGGGGGTAGCTTAGGAATTTGCAGTGGGAAGGAAGTGAAGTGGGCTCAGCTTGGCTACTGCACTAAGAGGTGGAAGCCAATCAGTCTGTTCATGTGTACTCACTATGTCCAACAGCTCACCTGGAATGCGAGATTGCAACTAACTTCAGTTACAGGTAGGAGAGAGAACCCTGGAAAAGTTAATATAAAATGACCAGTGCACATAGGTCAATAATAAAGCAGTAGTTGCAAGTAACCCAGTGTTAAGCTGTTAACTACTATCTGATATAAGACAGGACTCATTGTGAAGACACACAAATGCAGGAGAACTGAACAACTGCATGTACCTAAGTAAAGCTGCGTTAAGAAGCACTATCCAAGTCCTCCACTCTAGTAGAAGCAGTAAACAGTAAGAAAAAAAATATAAGTGGATTTGGAGGAGAGCCTAAATCATGGCTAGTAACATGCTAACAAAATGTAATATGCTGTTACAGATGAGGAGATAATGCTAGTGTGGAGGGAGAAGGAGCTTAACTGGATGCACTGCGTTCTGTATACAGAGAAGACAGTCATGAAATGCAAATGCCAGAACAAGTGTATTAAGTTAAAAGATAAAAGAAAGAGTAAAAAAAAAGTCCTAAAGATTCTCAAATGTTTTGACAGCTTAATGAAACCATGGGAGGACCATCTACCTTGGCAGTTCTGGTTATCTGTGTTGCTAAGGTGAGTGTGGGAATCTGGGGAGACTCATTGAAAAGGCTGGATGACTGATAGAGTGTTCTTGTTAAAGGCTGACCTTTGCCGTTAATGAAAAACTGGGAATTAAAGCTAGGCAGTCCTAGTTATCTTTGGTGCTGTGCTGAATGTGGGTGTCCTGGAACCCTGTTGAACTAGTAGAGACTGACAGAATGTTCCTATTGAGGGCTTACCTTCACCAGACAGTAGAAAACTGGAAATTAAACCCATTAAATGGGAAGCTGTGTGCCAGAGGGGGAAGTCTGCAAGTGTGAGCTTTGTTATATCAAGGCATAATGATATTTATGCAGAAGCTACATGCCACATCTTCTGTCTTTTCTTAACTGACTTTGGCTGGATAGCTGAGCATGTCCAAACCTTGTTTTTTCTGCTTTCTCTCATAAGTATCTACATCTTAGCCAGTGGTAATACAGTTTCTTAATTACCTGATCAACAGATATTGAGGAGTATATGAAAGGTGATCTCAAAATGAATGACAGGGTAAATGTCTAGACTTTGTATGGATGATATGGGATTTTCTGTACCGGACATCAGACCTTTCTTTCATATCAAAACTGATACATTTAGCCAATTAAGGGATGAAATACTCTGGAGTGCATAATTTTCCATTATGGTGAGATTTTGCTGCCATTTTTCTCACGAAGCTTCAGGTCTGGTCCATCACAATACAGTTCAGAAAGAATTAGTCTATGATGAAGGACAAAGCTATTGCAGTGGTTATCAACCCAGTGTTCTGTTTTGGTGAGTCTTGATAAAGTGTACAATGAGATGGGATTTTAAACTTCTGTTTAAAATGCACAAGTTTAACTTTCCATGCATGACCAGGGTTTGACACGCCTGCAGGGACTGTTTTTCTTGGTCTCCTGAATGTAACCATTCCTATACTGGAGACCCTAAACACTGCTACTACTGAGAGAAAGATGTGTAAGTTTGCTGTGTACAGTGGCCCATTATAAAGTTTGTGGACTGGATGAGCATTGAGATCAATATTCATCAAAGGCTTAGAGTACAGATAAGGTTGACCTCTAACCTCTGAGCTTAGCAGCTTCAGCCTTCACATGGGTACATTCCACAAGGCCTTAGAGAGATGATTGTGAAATGACAAGTGCATGGTTTTGGCCTGGCATCAGCATGAAGAAAGGGACCAAGGCAAAGGAGGCCTGAACAAACACTGAAAAAGCTAAAAGTGGAGACAGATAATCACTTTTCTGTCTTGTCTCACCTCAGTGTCTCCAGAGAAGACATCATCAACATATATCATTATACCTATTTTTCAGAGCTGGGCATCACTGTTCATGAAGATCATCTACAGAAATATGGAGAAACCCATGAACAATCCTGATAAAAAGAAGGATAAAATTGTGAACAATCTTCCAATGTCAACTTTGCCATAGGAACACTCAGTAGTGCTAAGTCACAGAAGAGGCAGGACTCCCTGTTGCTGTCTCTGAAACCTTATTCTCAAGATATTTTATGAATGCAAGACCTCCATTTTGGAAGTGTGTAATGAGTGAGTGTCACTTTTGAGGAGCTCCATCTAATGGGTCTCTAAAGGGGGTATACCTGTCCATTGGGGGTGGGGAATTTGTTTTCTCATATGTTGGATATCTTGGATTTTCAGATTTTGAATGCCATGAAGGCCTTGTGGGCACAGTGTGAGGGCATAATATTGTTGGCACATGTTTAGTCCAGTTCTAAAAGGATAGGGTTTACATTGTAAAAAGCCTCTCTACATCTACATCTACATAGCTATTTTCCAGTGCTATAGGAGACTGCAGGTGTGACTTATGGTGGACTACCGTTTGTAGTCCCAAATATAGTTGATTTATTTCTCATGTGATAATTGCAGTATTGCAGAAGACACTATCTACTTTTAGAGAGCATTCAAGTAATACATAGAAACACAATACATAATTTTCTGGACTTCATTGTCTGTGCTGGCATTCTCACAGTTAATGCAAAGGTAGATTTTTTTCCAATCATCAGATAATAGGTTGATATTTGGAATAATATGAGACAAATCTTCACATAGAGATCCAGACTGCTGGAGGTGGGAGGGCAATACACTAGGTTTTGTGTCCTTAGCAAAATGGTATGTAGAAGCTGAGTCTTGTGTTGACCTTTGTTTATTTCAAGGTGGCTGGTGGTAGACTTTGAAAATGACCACTAGAAATATATTTATTTTTTGACAGGCAACAAGCACAAAACACTTCCCAGCTTTGTGGACAGACTTTATTTTGATGGATTACCATTTAAAAGGGTTACAGTGTTGGCCAGTTTGAGTCATTTGAATTCAATAATCGGGTTCAGTTTGACAATGGGAACTGGATAATTTCTTGCAGACTTTAATAATATTCAATCATTTGGGGTCTGAGGCTATTCCATCACCATAAATAAGGTATAGTAACTACAATAAGAACAATTTGTCTCTCTTGAACTAATAAAGTCACTAATGAAAGCATTAGACATAAAGTCTTATATAATGAAGAAAGTGCAAGTTTGTATGCCAATAAACACCGATGGAAATGAGCAGAAAGTATAGCACACCTTCTTGCTTATTACATTAATGAGTATTGCCTCTGTCAACCTGTTCCTTTGCAGATCAGTGCCCCATCATATGAAATGTATAGATGGGCTTTCCCTGTTACATGAGAGGGCATGGCATTGGTTATGAAAACAGTGGGTGAATATGTTGCATATGTGGATTCTGGCACCCTGAATTTCAGTTATAGAAAAGAAGATGACATTCTAGTGCAGGGAAAAGGCATCTGTCTGTGTTGAGAGGGTCTTAGATTTGGGAACAGACTTGGTATTTCAGAGTAACCTGCCAGGAAGGGGACAATAAGAAGAAAGGCATCAGTGCATTTCTTCTATCCCTACAGAAAGTGCAGGGCTTACCGTTTATAAACATAACTTCTGGTGGAGACCACAAAGTCTAAACATCGTAAATACTGAATCTTCTCTACCAGTGTGAACTTAGGAAGAATTGTTAACTTGGGTCCTGCAGGTGTGTGGACCCAGAAACAAGTGCTAACATGGGTCCTGCAAGGGTGTGAGCCCATGAATAAATGCTAACATGGGTTCTGCAGGCGTGTGGACCCAGAAACAAGTGCTAACATGAGTCCTGCAAGGGTTTGAGCCCATAAACAAGTGCTAAGATGGATCCTGCAGGGGTGTGGACCCAGAAACAAGTGCTAACATGGGTTCTGCAGGGGTGTGGACCCAGAAACAAGTGCTAACATGGGTCCTGCAGGCGTATGGACCCAGAAACAAGTGCTAACATGGGTTCTGCAAGGGTGTGAGCACATGAACAAGTGCTAACATGGGTTTTGCAGGGGTGTGAGCCCATGAACAAGTGCTAAGATGGATCCTGCAGGAAGACAAGTCTAGAAGTTCAATACTGTGGTGTTCAGTATGTTGGTCTTTCAATATTATGGTCTCAGGATTATGATTTTCATGACTGCAATAGTAAACCGCACCCACATATGTATATCTCAGATATATAGATAAATATAATACAGCCAAATATTTCATTAAGTCCTAAACAATGTTTAGTCAATAGAGTCATAATACATTCTTTTCTTTGTTATGAAAAGCATACATTTTTATAAAACTTCATCCTATCACTTCCTATAAAACCAAAAATGGCCTCAAGGCACTATTGTCTCTGTCACAACATAAATCATTAAGATGGGTAGTGATCCTCTGTTTAAGGACAAACAAAGTCTTTCCAACCTACAAACACATGTAACCAGCTAGATAACCCATTCTGAATTAATTGTAGTAACATATCTAATATCAACATTCCTATATGCATTTCTGGAATTAAAAAAATGAATTTAATCAAGGTCTGATGAACCTTGTGTAACTATGTGCTTACCCTTCCTGCAGGCAAACATACATCTATCAGTGCCCACTGTACTAAAAAAGAAACTTGTCAGATCTCTGAACTGACCATGATTTCTCAGTAATCCCTATAATTTCATGTGTACTACTACCAAAGGCTGTTGTGAGCCTCAGCAGTTGCTTACCAGAAATATCCCTAATTTTGTCCAGTTTGCATGTCAGTAACTCTGATTTAGGTTGACTCATAGACATATTGCTAGCTGTTTCTACAGTTTTGGTCATATAGCCCCTACACAAAAAACATTCTTGTAATACTTTAAATTGTTCACTTGTATGTGAAACATCACTAGAAATATATTTAGTCCTATGAAATTTTGAGTAGAGCATACTATTAATAATAAACTTGGCATGATGACTGTTGTTATGTAGTACAAAATGTTTAGAGAAGGGCCTTTTATGCAAAGTTGTTATGATAGACCCATCCAATAATTTGGTTACTGTAATGTTCCACAGATGAACTGCAAATAAACTATAATTCCTAGTAACCATTAAACCCAGATTATTAGAATTAAGAGCCTAATAAAACCCTGTAGTTCAGAAATAATGCCATTCCAGAGGACCCAACAATCATCCAGATATCTTCCCCACATCCACAACTCTGAATTAAAGGGGGCATATAGTTTCATCTTAAATATATTTGGATTCAAAATGTCCCAAACACAAAGTCACATAAACAGGGGCAAAAGTTGCCTCCATTGTTTTGTCCCATAACTGAAGATAACATTAGTTATTAAAATGGATAATATTCACTTTGAACATCATATGTAACAGCTGAAGCAGAAATTGATTGAAATTCTCAGGATATACATTTGCATTATGAAGCCAAAACTCTATAAATGCTATCCCTATTCATATGGAATGGAAGTGTACAGACGTAGTATGAGGAACACAAGTGTACAGATTTACTATGAGAGATGCAAGTGTACAGACTTACTTTGAGGGACACAAGTGTACAGACTTACTATGAGGGATACAATGTGCAGACTTACTGTGAGGGATACAAGTGCACAGACTTACTATGAGGGATAAAAATGTGCAGACTTACTATGAGGGATACAAGTGTACAGACTTACTATGAGGGATACAAGTGTGCAGACTTATTGTGAGGGATACAAGTGTGCAGACTCACTATGAGGAATACAAGTGTACAGACTTACTGTGAGGGATATAAGTGTACAGACTTACTATGAGGGATACAAGTGTACAGACATGATGGATGGAAGTGTACAGACTTACTACGATGGATAGAAGTGTGCAGACTTACTGTAAGGGATACAAGTTTACAGACTGACTATGAGGGATAGAAGTGTACAACCTTACTATGAGGGATACAAGTGTACAGACTTACTACGAGGGATAGACGTCTGCAGACTTACTATAAGGGATACAAGTGGACAGACTTACTAAGAGGGATAGAAGTGTGCAGACTTACTATGAGGGATAAAAGTGGTCAGACTTACTATGAGGGATAGAGGTATGCATACTTACTATGTCCAAACTACAGAAATATGTTTTTATAACATTATATTATGTTTTAGGGTCAAAGTATGTCATTCATTAGCACTAGAAAATTTGTAGCATCATTAAGTCTATCTCTTACTCTAATAAGTAAAGGTAGAACTCTTAAAAAGTCTAACAACTGCTCAGTCAATGGGCTGTGTCCAGAAATAGTTAGTGGGCCAGGTTCAAGAGTAACATTCTTATATACTTCTGGAAACATAAAATATTTGGCTTCTATGAGATTTAACTATTAGTTGTCTTTTAACCTCTATATTAAAATATTTTGTTGCATTATATCCTCCAAAACCTGCATATAGTATGTTTTAACATAGTGTTAGGATCAATTTCTAAATGTAAGTAGGTCTGGGAGTCATTAAGTTGCTTATAAGCTTCCATCTTGTAGTCTTTCATGGACCACATGACCAATCTCTCTTACTTAGCCTGTGCAATTACCACATCCTGATTTCATTTGAATTCTGATAATGGAGTCTTTTTTCCTTACTAAGACTGTTAACACATTAAAAAAAATACTCTTTTGGTCTGAATACAATTAATTTACACCAGTCTGCTCAAAAATGTTGGCACGGTTTCAAATGTATAATGCTTGCAACTGAGATTGTGTTGTTGCGGTTTATTGTCATTGTGATGAGCCCTGTTTACCCCAGGGCAGTAACTAAGGAATTCCAATACTCATCACTGTCTCTGGTAAGAGAGTGTCACTAAAAGCAGTGATAGAAATACACAATTTCCCCTAAACGTACATTGGAAACAGGTTCCAAAACCTCGGACTGGACTATATGCTTCACTCCACGTCCCCAATGAGTCTCCACACTAACCACTGCAGAACGCAGTGTCCTAGTTCTAAGTATCTGACACACTCACTCTAAAATGTCTGATATTCACACATACACACACTCTTGGGAAAGACTAACACATATTTATCTGCTATGTTTCTTTGCCCAAATTACAAGTTAATGGCTGCCACCAGTCAAATACTACAATACCCTTCAAAAAGGGTGTTCTATGTTGGGTAAAATAAATATAGAAACAAATGGTAGCATGTATCCCAAGCAGTAAGACTTTTTGGAGTGGCCCTGGTGTTTTCACAATAAGCATAAACACTCTCACGTTATTAAAAATATTAACTAAATAACCAGCCACAATGAGAGGTAGTAAAACATATAATAATAAATATTCTTCTTTCAGCTGTTCCTGTTAGGGGTCACCACAGCAGATCAACTTTTTCCATTTCTTCCTGTCCTCTGCATCTTGCTCTGTCACACCAGCTACCTGCATGTCCTCTCACCACATCTGTAAACCTTATTTTAGGCCTTCCTCTTTTCCTCTTGCCTGGCACCTCCATTCTTAGCATCATTTTCCCAATATACTCAGCATCCCTCCTCAGCACATGTCCAAACCAACACAATCTCGCCTCTCTGGCTTTGTCTCCAAACCTTCCAACCTGAGCTGACCCTCTAATATACTGATTCCTAATCCTGTCCATCCTCGTCTTAACATCTTTAACTCTGCCACCTCCATCTCTGACTCCTGCATACGTCTCAACCTCTTAGATCAAAAATCTGGACAAAGCCATGAATAAAAGTGGGACAAAGGCCCAAAAAGAGGGATAATTTGTAAATATTGCACTCATTTATCAAAGGTATTGAACTTATTTTTAACTTATTTTCCCCTTATATTTTCCTGTTTTTAACATTCTTTTAACTGAGTGAGGGTATACAATTTGCCTTTGGCTTACAATGCAGTTTTTATAATACCTGTAATTTCATGATTTATCCACTAGATGGAGTATCAAGTTCATTTAAAGCAAATATTCAAGTTGACAATTTTAGGGTGGGCATGGTGGTGCAGTGGTTAGTGTTGCTGCCTCACAGCAAGAGTTTCTCCCGTTCAATTCTTGGCTGGGGTGCCTTCTGTGTGGAGTCTGCATGTTCTCCCTGTGGTTATGTGGGTTTGCTCCAGTTTCCTCCCAAAGACATGCAGTAGGGTGGATTAGACATTCTAAATTGGCCCTGCATGTGTGTGCCTTCTGTGGAAGGCTGGGCACTGGGCTGGCAACTCAACACTGTAAAACCCCACTGCCAATCATGAGCAGACAGATGATCCACTGTGGTGACCTCCTAACCAGAAAAAGATTCAAATTGGTCAATTTTAACCATTGAGTCCTACTAAATGTGTTTCTAATAGAATTTTAACTTTATAATTTATTCTTTGTAGTCAAGTGTTTTAAGGATTTTTATTTAAAATGTTTTATTTCTACATATTTATTCATCAAACATTGTAACATTAAATGTGTTTTAATTGTGACAACACAGAGAGATGCAACAAGAAAAGTTTTTGGTTTTAAACTAAATTAACCTTTCAATTAATTCATTAACCTAATCAATGTAATTAAGTGAATGGTATAAAAGCAGTAGTAGTTTGAACAGCCCACATCTGAGGAAGTGATTTTTAAAATGAAAACGTATGGTGGAGCGTTAATGTGCTGTGTTTCTGTGGAATAAAGTGAAATGAAGTGTGATGAGCCGTCGGTGGGTTTTTTCACAATTTTCTAAGCTTGCCCTGCTCAGGGCTTTATTGTTTTGCCTGAAAAGCTGCTTCATTTTGTGGATTGTAAATATTGCTCTTACAAACTTAGAAAGTTAATAGAATAGCAGGTTTTGCATTAGCATGAATTTTCTGAAGGGTATGAAGTCTGAAACTCAAATGTCTGTCATTATTGTCTAACTTCACTCTTTAATGATTTGCCACTAATTTGTTAGAAAACTACAATTTTATGAAAAACGTACCAAAAATATGAGGCAAAAATCTGGACATTCTGCAAAACTCTGTACAGTTGAGAGGTATAGACTCCTGTCTTTTTGTCAGTGCCACTGTCTCTAACCCATATAACATAGCTGGTCTCACTACCCTCTTGTAGACCTTCCCTTTCGCTCTTACTGATACCCGTCTGTCACAAATCACTCCTGACACTCTTCTCCACCCATTCCACCCTGCCTGTACTCTCTTCTTCACCTCTCTTCACACTCACCATTACTCTGAACTGTTGATCCCAAGTATTTAAACTCATCCACCTTCGCCAACTCTACTCCCTGCATCCTCACCATTCCTCTATCCTCCCTCTCATTCACAGACATATATTCTGTCTTAATCCTGCTGACCTTCATTCCCCTTCTCTCTAGAGCATATCTCCACCTCTCCATGGACTTGTCAACCTATGCCCTACTCTCACTACAGATCACCATATCATCTGCAAACATCATAGTCCATGGGAACTTCTGTCTGATCTCATCTGTCAACCTGTCCATCATCATTGCAAATAAGAAAGGGCTCAGAGTTGATCCTTGATGTAATCCCACCTCCACCTTGAACGCATCCATCACTCCTACTGCAGACTTCAACACTGTCACACTACCCTCATACATATCCTGTACCACTCTTACATACTTCTCTGCCACTCCCAACTTCCTCATACAATAACTCCTCTCTAGACATCTTGTCATATGCTTTCTCTAAGTACACAAAGACTTCTTCTGACCCTCTCTATACTTCATCAACACCTTCAGAGCAAACATCACATCTGTAGTGCTCTTTCCCAGCAAGAAACTCACACTGCTGCTCACTAATCATCACCTCCCTTCTTAACCTTGCTTCCATTACTCTTTCCCATGATGTCTTGCTGTGACTGATCAATTCTATCCCTCTGTAGTTACTACAGCTCTTCACATCACCCTTATTCTTAAATATTAGTACCAAAACTCTTCTTCTCCACTCCTCAGGCATCTCTCACTTTCCAAGATTTCATTAAACAGTCTGGTTAAAAACTCCATTGCAATCTGTTCTAAACACCTCCATTCTTCCTAAGATATGTCATCTGGACCAACAGCCTTTCCATACTTCATCCTCCTCATAGCTGTCCTTACTTTCTCCTTGCTAATCTGTTGCACTTCCTGATCCCCACATCATCCAACTCTCTCTCTCTCTCATTTTTTTCATTCATCAGCCCCTCAAAGTATTCTTTCCATCTGCTCAACACACGCTCCTCATTTGTGAGTATATTTCCCTTGTTATCCTTTATCGCCCTTACCTGCTGTACATCTTTCCCAGCTCAGTCCCTCTGTCTAGCCAACTGATACAGGTCCTTTTCTCCCTCCTTGGTGTCCAGCCTTTCATACAACTCTCCATATGCCTTATCTTTAGCAGTCACCACCTCTCTCTTCACTATACACCTCATCACCTTATACTCCTGTCTACTTACTTCATCTCTCTGACAATCCCACTTCTTCTTCGCCAACCTCTTTCTCTGTATACTCTCCTGTACTTCCTCATTCCACCACCAGGTCTCCTTGCCCTCCTTCCTCGGTCCAGATGTCACACCAAGCACCTTTTTAGCTGTCTCCCTTACCAGCTCTACTGTAGTTACCCAGCTCTTCAGTAGCTCTTCACTGCCACCCAGTGCCTGTCTTAACTCTTCCCTGGACTCCACCTCACAATCATTCTTTTTCAACTTCCACCATTTGATCCTTGGTGCTGCCCCCACATTCATCCTCCTCTTCTTGATCACTGACGTTATCCTGCAGACCACCATCATATGCTGCCTAACTACGCTTTCCCCTGACACCACTTTACAGTCTCCAACCTCCTTCAGACTGGCCCTCCTGCATAGGATATAATACACCTGTGTGCATCATCCTCCACTCTTGTAAATCACCCTAGGCTCCTCCCTCTTCTTAAAATACATATTCACCACAGCCATGTCCATCCTTTTCACAAAAATCCACTACCATCTGACCTTCTGCATTCCTGTCCTCAACAACATACCTACTCATCACTTTCTCATCCCCTCTGTTCCCTTCACCAACATGCCCATTGAAATCCGCTCCAATCACCACTCTCTCTCCCTTGGGTACACTCATCAACACTTCATCCATCTCACTCCAAAATGTTTCTTTCTCATCCATTGCACACCCAACTTGTGGAACTTATGCACTAACAACATTCATCATCACACCATTAATTTCCATTTTCATAAATATCAGTCTGTCTGACACTCTTTTCACCTCCAAAACACTCTTGGCATACTGTTACTTTAGGATAACCCCTACCCCATTTCCCCTCCCATCCACACCATGGTAAAACAATTTGAACCCACCTACAATACACCTGGCCTTACTCCCTTTCCATGTGGTCTCTTGCATGCACAATATATCAACCTTCCTTCTCTCCATCATATTAGCTATCTCTCTCCCTATACCAGTCATACTGCCATCATTCAAAGTTCCTACCCTCACTACCACACTTCTAACCTCTCTCCTCTCTTCCTGCCTTTGGGCATGCCTTCCCCTTATTCTTCTCCTTCTTCTCCTGCTTCAGCCAACAGTAGCCCAATTTCCACCAACACCCTGTTGGCTAACAGTACTGGTGGCAGCCGTTGTTAACCCAGTCCTTGACTGATCCAATAAACATCAGAGTTTCACACACAGGAACTATGAAAATAATACTGTAGGATAGATCTCACATTGTTTCTAGAAAACCTCTATCTATCTAGCTGTAGTTCCCTGACTATCTGAAAATTACCTGTCCCTATCTAATCTAAATAACTTAGCAAGGCAAGATTATACTCTTACTTATGAAAGGCAAGATGAGAAATTATGCCCACATTCCAAGCTGCTGTATGTCCTCAGTGAGTGAAACAACTACTCTGGAAACAAAAGAATGGAAAACTACTGCTGAACAGCGCTGGAAACAACTGAATGAAAAACTAAACAACTGACTCAGAACCTGCTTTTTATAGCAAATCATTTTCAAAAGCAACTGGAAGCTGCCATGAGAATTCTACTCTCATATCAGACTTTGAAAAGTAAACAAACAGCTACAGTGAAAATTCTATTCTCCAAGCCCTGAATATGCTTGGATAGGGCATTTGTCTCTAGACACAGAAAGTGTGGTTATAGCAGGGGACCATAGTCTTTTTTGTACTTGGGCTACTTGCATGCCATATTTAACATCCTTATAACACAATAGTTGTTTCAAATCCTTCTCATTCTTAAATACAAAGAATGTCTCGCTCCAGCTATCTTTTTAACTTCATTATCAGACTGCAAAATAGTCCAATTCCTTTTTATTATACTTTGCATCTGCTGTGAATGTTTATTAGATTTCATTATATAACCCAAGCCATATTTCTTATCTTCCCTTTCCTGGTAGTGATCATCACTGTTTAAGGCACCATTAGTAAATGGGTAGGGTCTAGTGCTCAGTATGTTGGATCTGAATTCCATAATTTAGCTAGACCCTACCTATTTACTAATGGTGCCTTAAACAATGATGATTCTACTTTCTGTAAATATATTAATACAGACTTGGATTTTGAACACCCTATCCTGAAACCTAAGTTTTCTTTTACGATATTTGCTACATGTACAACTGTGAATGTTGTTCATTTAGCAAATTGTATAAAATGTACCTATTTTTATATAAGTAAGACCAACTGTAAATTCAAGGAATCACACGTCTCACAAATTCCTAGAGGGATAGAGACAAATGTCCTATCCAAACATATATTGATAATGGTAATGATCATACATTTAAGTTTAGGGTACTGCAAAAGTTTTTTTTTTTTTTAGATAAAAGAGGGGATGATATCATAAATAGAACTGAAAAGGCTGAATACAAGTGGATAAATTATTTTAGAGCTGATATGCCATCAGGTCTCAATAAAGTTAATAGTATTAAACCTATATTGAAAATCAAACATTCTTATGTTTAATTGTGCTACTTCTTTTATATTTGATTAGTGTTGAAATTTGATTAGTATAATAGTTTTTTTTTAATTAATTATTTAATTAATTCTGTAATATGATTGGCTGGCAAGAATTATTTAAAGAATGATTTGAACAAAGTTTTTTATGTATTGATAAAGAATGTTTTACTCAAAAGCTTTACATGTTCTTGTTACTTGTGTTTTAATAAATTTATACTGTGTGGATGTTCGTGCCTTGGTTTATTAATTTAACTGTCCATATTTCCACAGAGTGTCCAGATTTTTGCCTCATATTTTTAGTCTGTTCCTCAAAATAATTTAGATTTTCTGGCAAATCAGGGAGGATTGAAGTCACTAAATAATGACATACATTTGATTTTCAGACTTCATATTCTTCAGAAAATGCATGCTAACGTAAAACCTATAATTCTAACAGCTTTCAGAGTTTATAAGAGCAATATATAAAATCTGTCCCTATTATGGGCTTTTGTCCACCCATTATTTTTAATGGGCATTCTACAGTTTGTTTGTTTTTTTTTTTTACATGTAGGGGACATTATTTTGTTATTGCAGGCTAGTTTCTTGATATTCATTTCTATACTGAAAAGTTTTTTCCCCCACAAAGTTTTGTTGTTTGTCTTTTCAGCTTTTCCTGGTCCGCTAATGATTGGCAGTCGATTTTTTATGGTGCCGAATTGCCAGCCCGACGCCCAGCCTTCAGCAAAGGCATGCCCATTCATGTATGTCTTTCAGAGGCCATTCGACCGCAGGGAGGACATGCAGACTCCACACAGAAGGCACTCCAGCTGAGAATCGAACAGGAGAACCTCTTGCTGTGAGTTAACAACAAAGCTACCGCTATACCACCGCGGTATAGTCTTATAAACAGAACATTGTAGTGGACTACTTGAAAAATACATTTTTTTTTCTTTTTCCAAGACACTTTCTGTGGCACTTTTGTCAAAATCCAGCAGATGGCAGTGCAACACAACCAAGCACTTTTACAATTGTATTAACAGGTTATCTTTTTTATGGTGAACCATATATACTTTATTTATTTATTTATTTATTTATGTATTTATTTATTTATTTTCCCCAAACACCTTTATTGAGTTATCACTTTACATTCATATAAAAGTAATCAAACTATATTAACATAACAAACATTATACTTCAGATATAGTGCTATATATCATATAACCTAAGCAACATTACATAAATTATTCAATTCCTGCCTCGTTTTTAAACAAGAAACACCTTTAGTAAACTATCACTTACTACATAGACAATCATGCATTTATATAAATGAAAGCAAACCACACTGACACAATCCTAGTTGCAAATATTTTACATCACAAACCATACTGGCACACTCCCAGTTGCAAACATTATACATAACTTATAATCTACCCAATCTTTCTCACTCAAACATTACATAGATCACGCAACAGTTTATCTTAAGTTTAAGTCATGCCTCATTTTCATCCAAGTAAACTGGTGAAGCTGCTTGGTTTAGAATTTTTAAATGCTAAATTATATCTGAACAAGGATATTTAAAAAGTAACTGCCGGTTTCATGCTATGCTGTAAAAAAAAAATCCTACATTTAAAATGTCTGTCTACATCATTTCAGAATCACAAAATCTGTGTTCGTAAATATCAGTACAAATTTAGGACATGTACTTTTGTAAGTACTGTAGATAGAATTTCAATAACGTAATTATAACCTCATGAACAGGTGCAGTAAAATGTTACATTCTTGTATAATTATAGTGCATAATAATAATGTCTCTTTTCAGAGCTGGAAACAGTTTATGCATGAGATGAATAATAACAGGTTTCAGGTTCAAATAGAATCATAAGAGATTACTTGGCAATCAACCCGGAAGTCATTTTAAGCCTAGCCAGTTCAACCCAATGTAATACCGTAAAGGTACTAGTCAATACCCAAGATTACATTTAGTGATGACTGCTCATGTCCAGGAGGGTTGTGGGCACTATCTCCAGTAAGAATTTACGGTGCCCCATCCACTCATCCAGGTTCCTATTGAACAGTGTCATAGAGATGCTCTGTTTCACATGAATTGGTAGTCTGTTCCAAAGACGTGGCGATCTGTCCCTCCAGCTTATCCTATTTAAGTCACAGGCCATATTTAAGTCCCTGGAATGGGTAGCCCCAGACCCATTTTATTTATGGATATGCAGTAAGTTCATTAGGTTTGGATCTTGGGTTGCTCTGCAGGCCAGACATACGTCTCCCCTAAGAAGTCTATATGATATGGAGTTTAGTGACAGGGACTTTAGTCAGTCTGTGTGAGGTACATGCTCGAGGCCCTTGATCTTCTTCGTTAGAAACCTCCAAGGTCTCTTTAATTGCTGTAGTTGCTTAGTACGGTACATACCCATCTTACAACGAAGGGGTTTACATTCAGTTTGTAAGTTTATTGGTAATGCATGAATGTGGGATTGTGTCAAAAGCCTTTGCCAAGTCGAGGTATGCTGTATGCACAAATTTGCCCTCATCAATGGCCTTGATCACACTTTCAAAGAAATCCACCAGATTTAACAGGCAGGATCTGCCCTTCACAAAGCCAAATTATGTAGGGCACAGGGTTTGAAGGTCACCTATGTCTTTATTTATGAGGTCCATAATGATATGTTCCATGGCCTTATAGATGAGGCTGGTCAGGCTTATGGGTATGTGATTCCCCGGGTTTGTTGCTAGGCCACCTTTGTGGAGGGGAATAACTGCAGCCGCTCTAGAATTCCTCAGGAACAAACCCTGTGGTTAGGCTATTATTGAAAAGGATACTTAGTGGTGATGCTAGTTCATGTTTTAGCCTGTTTAAAAGACAGCCTAGGATGTCATTTTGCCCCATAGAGGCCATGTTCTTTGCCTTGGACAGGGCTTTGAGGACCTGCTCTTCAGATATGTAAGGTGGGGGTGGAGTTTGGGTGAGGGTTTGTTTTAAGTGAAGAGGGGATAACCAAGTGAAATTTTCCCCAAACCTATCTGCTAGCAAGTTCGCTATCACTATGGGGTCAGTGTGTGTGATACCATTGGCCACCAGTTCTGCACATGCTTGGGTCCTACCCTTTAGGTTATGTAAATAGCTGTAAAAGGCCTTATGGTTATCCTTGGCTGCACTTGTTAGGTTTCTCTCAAAGGAGCTCTTAGATAATTTTACAGGTTGTCTTATTTGCATGTTAAGGCTGAGGAGGGTGCTTTTCCATTGTTGGATCCTTTTCTTTGTTTTCTTGGACAGCAACTTTTTGTGTTTATTGCAGAGTTTGTTGATGCTGGAAGTCCACCATGGCAACTTGGTTTTACTTGGGGCTCTGGCTTTGATTCTATCTGGTACAGCTGAGTTTATACACTTATGCAAGTGATTGTACAGGGCTTTAGTGTAAGCTTCGATGTAGTTACCATTTTTCAGCTTGGGGTGGGGCATGGAATGCATTACTATCTTCACCTAGTAGGATATAGTTTGCCTTGGTGAAGTATTTTAGTCTAATTTCACCCTTTGTGAGGTCTGGTGTTAGTGTCAGATTGAAGGTGACTGATCTGTGGTCAGTTTTAACTAATGGGGGTCCAACAGTTGCAGCAGGGCACCTTTTTGACATGTTGGTGAGGACCAGATCTAGAATGTTTGACTGTCTTGTTGGGGTATGGACAATTTGCTCCAGAGCATTTGAATTCAAAAAGTCAAGGAACTTTGCTGCTAGCAAGTTTGGGCTAGAGTAGGATTCCCAGTTGATGGTGGGATAATTGAAATCCCCATAATCAGTGTTATGTTGTATGTAGAAATGGTTAAACTGAAAACAAGGAGCCATTATATGGTAACAGTTATTTCATGTATGAGCTCTTTTTCATCTAATTCATATATACTCATCAGCAGTATTGTGTCACTGTATGTAATCCTTTTCTGTACTTGTGTAATGTAACAGTTTGCCTGATCCTGCAAAGGACAACATACCGCTGACACTAGCATTTCATCACAGGCAGCAAACATCGGTAAATGCTGGTATACAATGCAGGACGCAGGAGTTGTCATCACATTAGCAGCTGTTGCTGGTGCAGCACCACATTTACTCTTCGCACTATAACTAGCACTTAGTGAGCATGGTTCATGCCTGTAGTAAATGTTGAATAACAAGATGATAACACATCCCCTGCCCCAGTGCTTGTTGCTTCCATTGTTTGGTGTCAGCATTCCATGACATAAACCTGTTTATTTTACATGCTACATAAAGTTCCATGTAACTGACACTTCAGATGCACACACACGAGCAAGTTCAGTATGTGGATTCAAACCACCTACCTATCTAGTTTCACCATCTAGAAAACACACCATGAATTGAAAGTGCCACAAGACAAGTCGAACTTCTAAGGGGAGATAGTGTACTTTTGGCAGTATGACCTCATCAGTGTGTTGCAGAGAAGATATCTATGGTAAAGGTGGGATAACGTGCAGAGGGAGCTGTCTCCAAAGTTAAAGTTTTTTCCAGAGTGGAAGTGGACACATCAAATTTGTTGTTGAAGCTTTACTTACCTGACACTAGAAACACACACAAATACACACGCACACACATGCATGCACGCACACACACACACACACACACACACACACACACACACACACACACACACACACAAGTTCACCACACTCAGATTTGAATCACTTAAATAACTAGTTACACAATCTAGAGCACACAGTATGAACTGAAAGCCCCGCAGGAGAAGTCTGATATTAAAGTTGTAAAAATGCACATTTGTAAGTATTAACAATATTTGTAAGTGTCATCAGTGTTTTCAAGAAAAGCTAGTGTGCATTGCAGGTTTTGTGTTTGGACGGGTCTACTTCATAACATTGAAATTTCATAATGTTGAATTTCATAACACTAAGACCAAAACATCTAAATCCCAAAATACTGAAAACCAAAAACATGGAAAACTCAGAACATTGAAAGTGTGCTTCATAACATTGAAAACTACAACGCATATGTAAATAACATCCTCTCCACCTATAACAACACCTAACTAACAAACACACTTGCTACTACATTTCTGCAAGGGGGGACAAGCCCCCCTGCACCCCCCACGCCCCCCAAAAAATTTCCTAACCTCACTGTATCACAATCACCATACACTGAGGTTAGGAAATTAACTTTTTTTCACAGTAGTGCAATCTTGGAGTTGGTATATTTAATTTATGGGGGTGCAGGGGGGCTTGCCCCCCTGCAGGAATGTAGTAGAAAGTGTGTTGGGTGGAGGGGATCTCATTTACTTGTGCAATATAGTTTTCAATGCTATGAAGCACATTTTCAATGTTCTGAGTTTTCAATGTTTTGGGTTTTCAGTGTTTTGAATTTTCGATGTTATGGTCTCAATGTTATGAAATTCAACATTGTGAAATTTCAGTGTTATGAAGTAGACCTGTTTGGACAGGCTGATGTAACAACAATGTGCTCCATCGGTGTAATTACACACTCTCTGATAACATCTGTATACTCTTATTCATGTACATTACATTATTGTAAGTGATGTGCACCTGTTCCACAGTATGATGTTTCAGTAACAATCACAATTATAAAACACTGGATTGTCATCCAAGCATTCATAACATTTCATTCTGGTATGATGGTATGCAAATAGTAGCCATTTCTTGTGTCACTGTCAGTTGTACTGGCTCGTGCTTGGACAATGTGCATTGACAATACAAAAAGGCCTTTACAAAATATGACAGTGAACTTCTGAGTAACCCTGATGGATTATGGGTGAAAAAGTTACATTACATTGGAATGCAAACATACTTTAACAGACTGAATTACCTGAGTCAGCATCACTGTGAAATTCAGATACCTTGGTACAACATTCCATTAACACATACAGAAGTTGTACAGCCCACTCATGTAATTATCTGTTATAATATTTTATTTAATTCTCTCCCTGAGGCGTACAATTGGTAATCTTATTTGTGTGGCAGATGCCAAAGTATCAGCACATGTGTAATCGTATCTCAAGATGTTGAACTTAGAACAGGAATCATCAGTTGTCTGTGCTGCTCCATATTGTGCCTCTGCAGAAATAAGCAGTATACATATACAACCATGTCTGAATCTGATGGAATACAGAACATTATGGTCACATGTCACGTGTCATGATGTACACATTTGTTAAGAAGTATACATATATAACCATGTCTGAATCTGATGTAATACAGAACATTATGGTCATGTTTCAGGTGTCATGATTTACACATTTGTCATGACAGTTACAGTCCTTTACGCCTTATATGTATGATGCAGATGTATAGTTGGCACAGTCCTCAAATACAGTGACTGTCCGTGTTTTTGTGGTATGTTGCAATTGTGTCTGTGAATTGTATGTGTTTATATGACATGATTCAGTTCTACAGTCAATGCATCTATTAAAGACACATATTTGTCATTATGAACTGAACACAGAAGGTGTTATAAGAGATCTGGGAACACAGGTTGACAGCAACCTCTCATTTGACCACCACATTGCCATCGTGGTCAGAAAGTCCTTCTATGTGACACATCTCATTACTAAGGGTTTTGCATTCAGGAAGAAAGAGGTCATTGTCTCTCTCTACTCTTCCCTCATTAGGCCAATCATAGAGTACAATGCCCCATTTGGCCTGTACCTCACTAGACACCTGCAACAACTGGAGAGGCCACAAAAGTACTTCATAAAGAGGATCCTAGGCCTTAAACACTTGTACTATATGGACAGACTCAAAAAACTCCAGCTATTCTCTGTCTCATATCATCTACTTAGAAGCAATCGCTACTTGACTTACAAAGCCATGTCTGACCCTGCTCTGTTAGAAATGCTACATCTAAAGAAATCCCAATCCTTCTGCACAACATACTCTAGAGACCTAAACCTCATTACCACAATCAACAGAACATGCTGGAGGGACAGGTTCATAACCCAGAGAGTGCCCATGCTATGGAATAGACTTCCCATACATATAAAACAGAGCACCTCACTGGCCCTCTTCAAGAGAAATATTGATGAGTGGATGGGAAATAGAAAATTCACCCTGGGGATAACTCCAGTGGATCTATTTGTCAGAGGCACTGGGAAATAAAGTCGGGTGACATGATGCCATGGTAATCCTATGGGCTATGCTTGTTAATGCTCCCGGGCCATTAGCCTAGTACACACCTATGAACCTATGATTTTTACCTCTGACCGTGGATGTAAATGCAATCTCATCAATCCTATCACCTTCAGTGCATATCAGAAATATAGTCCATGTAACAATATTGTGGTATGGTTTCACTCACCACTGGTGCACAATGCCAAGCTCTGCACAAAAGCTGAGGACACTAAATGAGGGAAGAGAGATTGGAAAACAATGATGGAGCCATAGGAAGAGATTTGCTTAAGGTTCACTTCTACACATCTTTGTGTTACGTTACTGTTTGGTTTGTCAGCATAATTTTTCAGGTAAGATGTGTGCAGGACAATGTTTCCCAATAGGGAACAGGCACATTAACACAGTAACACGATAATGATGTGTTAACAAAATGTGTAGCCAATACTTACAAACAAAACATTCAATAACACTTTGACATACATTGGGATTCGAACCACAACGGTATTAAAAAACAAATCTACAGAACTGAGCAGTACCTAACCACACCACATAGGAACCCCTACTTCACAAAGTTCAAAGCTGCAATAGATCAGAGCAAAGGAGAATGTATGTATACGTCTTCATTGTACTCATGACAATTGTGAAATCCCATAATGTGACATTCCATCCACTAGCATAAATATGCAACAGTACAAAGTGATACAGAAAGGGGAACAAATAGAGAAATGGAGACAGTGATGGAGACAGAAAAATAATATTATCATTTTCTGGGCCATTTTAATATCTTAATAGTATGTTACTATTATGTTTTTTCCTGATAAGTAATCTGTACAACCAAGTGTCTCCATTATAGAGCAAGCATGAGTCAACAAGTAGAAATGTGATGAAGACATATGCTGGGTAACGATGTGTTAATAAAATATGTAGACAACACTTATGCACATAATACTAATATAAATAAAACATTAAATATCACTTTCACATTTTTCTGGATTCAAACTTTTGGTACTATGCCAAAAGATTTTACAGACATGAATTACGTCAAGACATTACATAGGAAGTGCTACTTCACAACCTTAATTTTACCGGTTTGACTGGAGAGTCACAAAACAATGAGGCAAGAGAGAATGTAGGTCTCAGACTTCATCACAGTAATGACAATTTTAACATTACATAAGGTGTACATTACAGCCAGCAGCATGATAAAGTATCCATTGCACAACAATAATGTGTTATGTATGATGATTTATACAATTGTCATGAAGCCCAGATTTCTTTGGGCAACATGCTTCTTAATAATATTTGCAATTGGAGCATCCGGTATGGTGTGTATTTGACTCTGCAGCCTGTTCAAAAGAAGATAAAAACAGTCTCCTCATGCTGCACATAGGGCAGCGAGGCTGGTACAGTAGGGTGAGGAGCACCAGAGTAATGTGGCCGAAGGCAAAAACTCTCAAGAGTTTGCCATAAGCTGTGTACTGCCATTCCCCCTACATTACAGGTGCTATTCAGCAGCAGGCATCATACAAATGCTGAGGAGACAGACTGATGACACAGAAGTGGTAGAGACATAGAGATGGGCGAGGAAGGTAGGAAGCAAGTAGTTTATTACTGAAGCAGGATAATGTTGGCTGAATAGAATACCTAGGTGACAGCTGAACATACAATAGTCTTATAAAAAGAGTTACTAACAGGCTGACTTAGTTCTGGATTAGAACACTTGAAACGATGCAAATGTCATGCTATAGATATGAGTATCATTTCAACATACCACAAAAGAACTCCTTATTCACAAGGTTTAAATCACACAATTGAAGGGACAGTGACAACTTACTGAAGCAAGAGAAGATGTAAACATTAGGCTTCATCACAGTAATAGTAAAAGCCCATAAGATGAACACCACATCCATTAGCCTACAGTGCAACAGTAAGAGGTGATGATATATAAGGGATGAATAGAGACAGAGAGAGAGAGAAATAGCAAGAATTGTGTTTATGGGACATTTAGGACCATCTTTATGGTGTGTTACCCTTAGGTGTTTCCTCATTATTACTCTGTCATGCTCTGTACAATAAAGTGTTTGTTATACGAAGCTAGAAGGGGTAGAGAACAGAAACAAGATAAGACATGAGCAAGATAAGGATGGTTTAATAAGTCTAACTGTCAGGAATACTTTTTTTTGCAGATTCTGTATTGCTCCTCTATTCAAATGTTATGCTACATTTTTCCTAACCCTGCTGGTTCATGAGTGTTGTAACTGGAGAGAAATACTGAAGTTCATAGTTAAACACGTGATAGGAATATAAAATGGCATGAAATAATATTTTGGTATACATCTGGAATAGAACCCTTGACACTGTGCAAAAGCATCAGTATACAAACATGTGAATTATCTCAAGACACTGCACAGGAATTCTTAGCTCATTATATCCAGCAGACTAATAACTGTTAGAAAATCTGTATCATTACATTGCCTTTACTCTGTATTCTTATAGCACAGTAGTTTTAAGCACATTTGCACAAAGGTAATCAGACTAGTGCAGGTGATAGCAAAAAACGTACTTTTCAATAGGACGAAAACCTCACCATCACTCAGCTTCGATGTGCAATGCCAAGCTCTGTGCAAATGCTGAGGAGAAAAAATGAAGGCTGTTAGATGGGCTATTTCTCTCCATGTGTGCTGTGCGTGTTTTTGTTTTTCAACCAGGTTAAATGTGTGCAAAGGGGGTTGCTAGGACAGTCATGAAAATGGAGAGCAAGCAGACTGGAGGACAGAGGGGAAAGACTACAGGAATTTGCAGTATGGTAGGTGGAGAGCACCATACCTATCTACTTCTTCACAACATAAATGTAGAATTGTACACACGATTTTATGACTGGAGAATCACTACACCAGGGATGGGTGACAACAACAGAAAAATGTCATATTGCATTAAGTGCATCGAGATGACACAGAGGCAAACAGCTATGGATTGAGCATATTTTTTTTCTGGGACAGTTGCCCATATTTTTTTACAGACAAGCATGTTATAGAAGGTGCTTAGAAATGAGAGGGTCACGTTGGTAGAGTAGGTTAGGTAGCAGGCACAGACATACAGGGCATACAAAACACACAGGGATGGTGATGGATGCAAAAGGTTGGAGGACACTATGATTAGGGATAGGTAGGGGACATCAGAGGCACATCCACGTCCAACTTGAGGATAGTCAGAATTTAGCCCTCACTCTCAGTACTCTGTCTTCTGTGTCAGTTTCATGGGTATCATTATGTATATAATGGGTAACATATATGATGTGTCAGATTGCTGGATATGACATTGATTTAGCAATACAATACAGGACTTTTTCAACCATGCCAATTTGGGCAATGAGGCCCCCTCCATTATGTCCTACACCAGCCCTGTTAGCTCCTGATGGGTGACATAATCACCACCTCCACTAATACTGCTCCTGGAGGGTACCAGTGCATCAGCAGCTGGGGTAGAGCTACCTGACAGGTGGAACAGGTAGGGCAGGAGTTGTGGAGGCAATGCTAGCAGGTTGTGACCCAGATGTGCTGAGTGTCAGCGCTGCCTGGGATTCTGCCAACATGGCCACCAGTGGAGGTAAGGCGGACCAAACCACAGTGATTGGTCAGTGAAGCTCCCTGTGCAGATGATCAGTTTGGTTTCAGCATCAATGTATCACCCCCTCAAAAAAATATAAAAAATAAAAAAGAGAGAGATATAGGGTTGGGGAGATAAAACAGAGAGAATAAAATCCATGGCACGTACCATTATTTTATTAGTTCAATGGATAAACAAATATGATAAAATTAGGTATAAGACATAGAAACATTTATTTCACTATGTCATGTCAGATATTATTCTTTCCAAGTTAATAATTGCATTTGCCAGCAATGAATTGTTAATGTCATTCAGTATTGTAGTTAATATTTTACAAATACTCTCTTATAATAAACATTAAGTTTTGCTTTTTGGAATTGAACCCATACACAACTAAGCTGGTGCATTCATTGCCTAATGCAATAACCAAGAGCAATTGCAGCAGGCTTGTATGTTTGATTGCAAAGGTCAGGTGTGCCTGCTCAAGATGATATGGACTGATAGCCTGTAAAGTATTATCTGGCTTACATTCATACCTGATGTTTACTTACCCCATGCCTCTCCGAAGTGAGTGATTCACTTTTGATACACTTCACTGTTCTGTGCTATCTCTTCTGCAGCTGTACAGTAAGAGAAAAAATATATGAAGGCATAATGGATAACTGTATTGGCTGGATAATCTATGCTATATCATTAACTGGTGATACGTCACCATACATACACAACTGAGAGGCATTTGTAGTCTTAAATTCATCTTTGCATTGGCTCAGGAAGTCCTGCTTACACCTCGTCATGTCACTATAATGGAGATAACATTGTTCCCCAGTGGGTGGAATGCCAGTTGCACTGCAGACAGCCTTTGCCAAGCTATTCCATGCCTCAGACCCAGTATAATCTCCCTGCAGTAGCTTATGGCTGTAGCACTTTATGATGAGTGCCACAAAAATCAAGGAATCCTCAAAACCCCCCACCTTTGTGCTCTAAATGCTACACCATCCCCACCTTTGTCAGCCATGTCTACGGAAGTCAAGCTCGAACTATGTATCTGAACTGGGAATGCCATCCAATTCACATCTGACATGTAACAGCCAGTGCACAAAGAAACACAGCCTTGCCAGCTGCATTTCCACAACTGAAAGCACAAACATGACTTGGCAGACACATTGGCAATAATTGCATCCAAAAGCAATAAAAGTGTGAAATATGGCAGTGAGATATGGCCATGTGTGATGATCTACCTATTTGCACATCTTCCAATGTTAAAACACTGAAATGCTTTATGGTGTTTGCTATATTCATTGCTGTTTGTATGTAAAATGGTATTAACTGTGACATATTGGGCTGTTTGGACTTATACACTAGTAAAATTGAGTAGTACCACCTTGGACTCGAACACATGAGAAAAAGAAGGATGAAATGTTACCATTTGCTTATTAACTGCCAATATCACAGGAACGCATCTGTTTTTAAGTGTTAATTTGAGATAAACTAATTCACAAGTGAATGGAGCTGTACTTAAAAGATGCCTGTATGTGTCCAACTTTCATTACTTATGGCACTGCATTTCTATATAAAATACAGTATTAGTGGTTTTAAGTACATTTCAGATGCAAGAAGTTGCATGACCTGAATAAGACATGGTGAGGTCTGTTACATACACACATCACAAGACATACTGTCCTAAACATACAGCTATACGTAATGAGTCAAAGAATTATAATAACACTATTGTGAACATCATATATATGCAAGTATATATTAAATTAACTATCATTGCCATGTTAAACATACTTTACACACATTATATTGGTCTTATATGGTAGACATTACTGTTACATTTGTTGCAAAAATCCTATTTATGATAATCATTTTATTTTGTGATACATTCCTAATCAAAAGTTTGTGACAAATGTCATTCTGACTTCCTCAGTAAAAATATCTGTTAAATGGGTTTGAACCCTGTATTACCTATCCTCTTTCCCAAAACTCACTTCACTTACAATTTGTGCCACAAGATAAGAAATTGACAGGTATATTTTCTTCACTCAGTACTATTCAGAGCACTGACAGACATGCACTGCCACCTATCTCATTTGTGGTATATAAAGCAGCCCAATTATTTCCATTTTTACCTTAGTGAACCGTGGCTATGTGCTGCTGAGCAGTGAGCAAATGCAAAAGGCAAAAAAAAAAATATATATATATATATGGTTCTACCTGACTTAGTCGACAGCTTAGAACACCAACAACAGAATCCGGAGCTCCAGAAGATCGACAATGAAGAAGACCGACGCGAATCGCGAGTGCCAGAACATCGACAATGCAGAAGACCGACACGACGGATGACAACACAGATGCCGAGGATGCCGACATGGGAAAAGGCTGTGTGAGTATGCGGTAGTGGCGGACGTTAGGGTGCGAGTCAGGTAAGTGTGGATATTGACGGTCTGTGGGGATAGGGGTGGGTTAAGTGAGTTAGGGTTAGGGAGCGGGTTAGATAAGTGTGCGGTAGGGATAGACTTTGGGATAGGGGTGGGTTAAGTGAGTTAGGGTTAGGGAGCGGGTCAGGTAAGTGTGCGGTAGGGATAGACTTTGGGATAGGGGCGGGTTAAGTGAGTTAGGGTTAGGGAGCGGGTTAGGTACGTGTGCGATAGTGACGGACCTTAGGGTTAGGGTTGTCGATAGTTGTGTATGTAAGGTTTAGTGTGGGTTTGTAAGGATTTTGGTGTGCTTGTGTTGTGTGTGTGGTTTGTGGAATGGGGATGTGTTTTGTTTTATTGTTGTTATTGTGGTGTGTGCCGTGTATGGGGTTTCGTGTTTGTGTACCGTCGGTTATTTCGTTGTCGGGTATGTGAGGTTTCGTGTTAATGCACTGTCGATTATGTGGTGTCGGTGATGTCGTTGTCGGTGTTGTGTGGTTTCGACTATGTCAGGTAGAACCATATATATATATATATATATATATATATATATATATATATATATATATATATATATAAAATTGTAATTCCAGAAACAGCAGTCTATCATTAAATAGAGCTCGTACACAATTACCCTAACACGGTCATCCTTTCAACATTGGCCTACCACATCCGAACATGCATTTCTGTTACACATCGTCATTAGGGATTATGCTTTAGAAACTGTCATAGCTGATATCACGCATAGCAAATGTTCTTATTCACAAGAATAGTTTATTATCCCAAAACAAAACATTGATAACAGCAGTTCACAAGGACTTTAGGTTATATTGTTAGCATTTATCACACAGAGTTAGGGTGTTGAATTTATATCCAAAAATGTGTGGCAATACGTCATCTGATACCATAAGCAAAATTATCACTACTACAAATTTGAACCTGGCAATATCTCTGTTTTTGCTCCCTATTCAATGTATTTGCAGTGTGTGCCACATAGAGTGTTGACTGACAGGTGTATTTTATTCACTCGGTACTATATAGAGTGGTGACAGCAGTGTACTAGTGCCAGGTTTGTTTTTACTACAGAAGGCAGCCCAAATTAAACTTTTCACTTTTGCCTTCAGCCATGAATCATGACTGTGCACTACCAAACAGCATGCTAATGCAAAAGGCAAACAAATAATAAAAAAAATAATAAAACTGAAACAATTGAAAGGAAAATTAAAGCAATTAAAGGGTATATCTACCAATGACCTGATCATGTAGTGCATTACACTGCCACATTCATCCTTTTCACATCTCCTTGCCACATCAGAACTTTAATTTCTATAAAGACTTTAGGGAATGGCACATAATGGGAAAGGGGACAGACAGCACACAACATTAAATCATTTTTGACACAGCAGATACAATTTATACTGGCATCATTTCAAAGGAAATGTATGTCTCTCGGAATTACTACTCGGGAGATATGTTGATGTAATTCATCATATCTAATACAGTTTTCCAAGTCATGTTACTGTTTTTGTATTATCACAATTTAGAAAATTTCATATTTCACTTCATGGATATCACATGTTGTTAGTAATACTGAGACTAGTTGATTTTCCAACAGCACATTCATATTCCAAAATTTGTATCAATATGTATTCTGTTCCTCCCTCAAAAAAGTATCTGTAAACTGGATTTGAGCCCTGCATTACCTATCTTCTTTCTCCAAGCTCACTGCACTTACATCTTATAACATAGGGATAGAGAGCTAGCAGGTGTGTTTTAGACTCAGTGCTATTGCCGCACACCAGTACCTGGCTTATGTGTGGTACAGAATGCAGCCCAAATTAAATTTTTCATTTTTTGCCTTAATCCATCAACCATGGTTGTGCATTTCCAAGCAGCCTGCAAATGCAAAATGCAAAACAACAAAAGAGTTATAGAAATAAATTATATATCAAAGTAACACAAATAAATGCTATATCTAGCAAGGAACAGAACACTTATAGTTCTTTCAGAAACTTTAGCTTAATGTGTTTGTGGGGGATGGAGCAGACACAGAATGCTTATTCAAGCAGGTAAAAATGATTTGCTCCAATAATTCCTTTATTTGATTAGGTGCCTCTATAGCTAACCTGCTTGTTCCTTGAAAATTTTTCCCACCCTTTTATATTTGGTTGCCACATCCCAAGTAGCATTTGAGTTACACATCATCGGGATTTCATGCAATGGTAATGGTTCAAAAAGAGAACAAACTGAAAATTATAGGTCTTTCTTGGCACAGTGTATACAATGAATAATGGCATAAAAATTTAAAATAAAAAATGCATTGCTGTCATGATGAATAATTGTGAGATACACATAAGCATATATGACACATACACCAACATTACTCATGTTATTGCTTTTGTGTTATCACTCTTTACAAAATGCCACATTTTACATCATCTATAGCACATACAATTATTATTAATAATAAGAAGAGGTGAGTCTCCAAAACACATTTGAAGCAACAATTCACATGGACTACGGGTAAGAATTTTAGCAGTTATCACACAAACTTTAGTATGTTCATTTCATATACAACATTGTGTATCAATATTTATTCTGAACCTAGTCAAAAATATCTATAAACTGGATTCAAACCCTGCATTATGTGTCTTCTTTCTCAAAGCTCACTTTACTTAAACATTGCACCACAGAGATAGCTGACAGCTGAAATTTCTTGACTCTGCACTGTCCATAGCACTGACAGAGCACTCCAGTACCAGTCTCAATTGCAATACCAATGCCATTCCTTAATTAAGTTTATGAGTTTTTACCTTAGAAAGAGAACCGTGGTTCACTGCTGGTGACAGTTAACAGTTTATAGTGTGCAATCCCAATTGGCATTCAAAGGATGAAGAAGACAGAAACAATCTCCCTGATGTGACTTTAGGTTTGCTGTCTTGTAACTTGAACATATACTCTTTAAACATCACTTCAGTGACACAAACAGCACCCTTTCTGGATTTGAACCATCAAACTAGGGCATTAGCAGCACAGACTTGAGATTGTTTTCACAATTTGCCACACACACACACACACATATATATATATAAAATTAGGAGAAGAAAAGTAGACAATTTTTTACTCAGAAGTACAACAGAGGGGTCTTAATCACTTCATAAAGACGTTATGAATGTTTCTGCCCTAAGTCAGTCAGTGTAATCCCAAGACATTTGGTATTTCTCTTCTCCATGAAACACCTAAAGTAAGAGTACATCAAAGGAGAAAGACTGTGAAGCATGTATTGTTCCTGCAGTCAGATTAATATTTCACACTTGGAAGACTTTAGCAAGTCCCAAAGCTTATCTTTGCAGTGCTAAGGTATGTCATGCAATAAGGTAGGTCCTTACATTGTGTTTACCTGTTGTGCACTTAGTGCAGATTGTGGAATTTATGAATGGCAATGAGTTCACACCTCATTTGTACATTCACAGTTCTCAGAGAGATGAATCTGTTCTTTATAAAGCTAATTGGGTTGGTAAGGAACTTGTATCATAATAGGGGAGACTATTTGGATCTTACTGATATATTACATTTCACAATCATTTGTTTACTATTTGCATTGTTTGTCTATTACTGTTGGCATAGCCATGTATATCAGTTATTTATTTGCATTAAAAATATTTGGAAAGTAAATGTTACCTGCAATTAAAGAAACTTTTCTCTTGGAATATGAATAGGTTTTGCAGAAAAGTGTTGTATCACTTATTAGCAATCTCAGGGAGGGTTATATTTGTAGCCCAACAAATGTGTTATCTCTGTGATATAGATCCACCTGCCCTCAACACAAGTAGATCTCCAAAGAAACTTTCATGCATTTTTAACTGAAAGTTTAAATTATGTTTGTTAATGCTGCAGTGTACAACAGAGTCATACAACTATTGTCATTCTTACAAACTTCTAGCATTAGTTTTCGTTGCTCTTTTCTTTTGTGGGGGGTTTCTATATTAACTTGTGAGTATACATAGAGACCTTTAATTTTTAAATGATTTTGTGCACACTGGATGCATATAGTCATACGTATTTCTTTTGTTAACAATCACTTTTTGTTTAACTTACTTTTTTGTTCTTTTATGTTTAATCTCATACAGAGTTGTGATTCCCAAGACACTGGGACCATGTAAACCACCATACAACAATGTGGAGAATGAAGTTATCAACTAAGCACTATGGTGAACATCAGACATCCGGCCAGTGATATGATAATGAATGCGAAATATAGAGTAGCTGCAATTATCCAAGGATGGATGGCTTCTGGGGGGGTGGTCCTGCTGCTAAACCACCACTGACCGAGACAGAGGAGTTCTTGTCCACTATCAGAGAATCAGAGATCCAGACAGCTCAGCAAGGGGTTCACACAGAATCACTGATGTTGGTGCTGTTGTGGAGAACAGCCCAAGTGTGTCTACTACACAATTTCTAGGTATGGAATATAACTAAATAATTTACATTGTCGCTCTACATATATATATATATATATATATATATATATATATATATATATTTTTTATATATATATATATATATATATATATATATATATATATATATATATATATATATATATATATATATATATATATATATATATATATATATATATATGGTTTCACTTCAGATTACCGAAATGCTGAAATATCGAATTTCAGCATTTTGCCAGTATAAAGCCGAAACCATCACAACAACCACACTTCACAATCACGAAACCAAAACATCGAACATACACAATACGGCAGACAACACACAAACGATTACACCCACACTACAAAACAATTAAATGCAAAAAAACACTACACAGACATACACCCACACTACACACATGCAGGGGGGCAAGCCCCCCTGCATCCCCACACCCTCCTACTTATATATGCTAACTCCAAGATCACACAAACAGTAAAGAAAAAAATAATCACACACAGCCAACACACACAATCATACCTCCATCTCCCTACCCTAACTTACTCGTACAAGTTAGAAAAACACTCACGCACACTCACTCACCTTAAACTGCAGACATCATCCCAGCCAAACACTTCTGCAACATAACGTGCATGCATAAGCATGATTTCGACATAGTCCTATTCGCGCTTATGCATTTTCGTTATTTTGAAGTTTCAGCATCATGGACACAAATTTCTGAAATTCATTATTTCAGCAATTCATGTTTATGAAGTGAAATCATATATATATATATATATATATATATATATATATAAACGCTCATAATATCGAACGTACCAGACCTCGAACTTCCTATTGTGGGGGGCTGTGCCCCCCCACACCCCCTTCTAAATATATATTCCAACTCCAAGATCGCACTACAGTGAGGAAAGGGCAAATATCCCATTCTTCACTGTACCACGATCTCAGAAAAAGCACTTTGATGTCCGGTACGTTCGATATTATGAGCATTCACAATTTGTGCGATTCTCTCATATGATATAGACCCTACACATACCCATACCAATGTGACCTCAGACATACGACAGGTTGAGAGTGAGACAGTTGATCAGGGTAGTGTGGTTACTCCTGCTGCAGAGCTGGTTGAGTCTCCCTGTATTTATTGATCGATTGATTGACATTTGATTACCATGAAATTCCAACTGGGTAGGAACCCATTTTCAGCGAAGGCCTGGGGAGAAAAGCTTCAATGTATTACAAAACATTTTAAGAACAATAATTTTACAGTCTTTAAAAGTAATACAAAAAACAACTACAATTTAAATAAATTACACCAGATTAGATGTAATATGAAAACATTGATTAAGAATAGATGCAAGTTATACGACAATGATTTACTAGTTTGAGAAATTTTAGCCAGTTTATAAAAAAATTAAGGGTAAGTTAGTTTACTACAAACAGGAAATGCAATATAAAGTGAGAGAAAAGCAGGTGTATGGTATATTTAGAGAAAGACATGAGGGAGAGAAACTGATAAAAGTAAGGAAGAGAGTGAAGAAGGTAGAGTAAGGAGATGTAAGGTATGAATGGGTATTTGTTCACATTTAGAGATAGAGTTTTCATGGTATTGAGCAAGAACAGAACCAGCTTTCAGCTAGGAAGTCTTTCAAATTAGTTTTGAAGGATGGGAGAGTATTGACCTGGTAAATACAGATAAGGAGTTCCAGGCCTTAGCAACATGGTAGGAGTACAGGCAATGCCCAGCAGATTTGAAAGGTTTGTAAATAAGCAGGAGTTTTTGGTCATTGGATCATAATGACCAACTGGGATAGCTGTGTAGAATGTTATTTAGTGATGAACAAGCAGATGGAGTCTGGATAATTTTATATGTGATGTAGCTATCATGAGCACACAGGGGGTTAGAGAGGTGCTCAAAGGAGGCATGCTGACCACCACTCTTCTGATGTTAGTGTGTCAGTAGGTGCCATACAACATATGTGTAGGGCCATCACAGAGGCACAGGCATGTTCCAGCAGGGCCTCAAAAGAAATAGTGTGCGTACTAAATGTTGTGCATTCTGACATGCAGGACTTCCTGAACCACGTGAGTGTTTCCTTGGACAGGATGAATGGGAGGTTGGCCTAATAGTTAAGGTGTTTGCCTTATAAACAAAAGGTGCAGGTTTGAGTCTCACAAGGGATAATTGGATAGGCTTAAAATAGCTTGCAAGGGCAGTTAGCCTAGTACTACGCTATGAACCTATGAGCCTATGAACATTGAACTGGGCAGTGTCTGTAATGGAACGTCTGTTGGGGAGGGTCAGCATCCACATGACTGGAGAGCCACTGCATCATCAGATGTTATCCAATTTGTCCATGCCAGATCCTAGTCTCATAGAGGCATAACTTACACTGCTCATTCAGTGATTGATGTGTACACGCAGACATGGTAAGTCATGCAGTCATGGTCCTGGACTTAGTCGAGATGAGAACTCATCCAACAGACATTCCTCAAATTCAGATAGCACACTGACTGTTAACAAGGGCCATGGAACTAGCAGTGCAACTCCTGGAAGAAATAGTTCTCATGGTCAAGGGTGATGACTACTCTACCATGAACGGCTCACACCTGAGATGTCAGGACATACATTGCTTAATTGTGTTCATGCCAACACACACACATATTGAAAAGCAATTTGCCCATACCACCTCACGAGCACACACACACACACACACACACACACACACACACACACACACACACACACACACACACACACACACACACACATGCATTATATAAACACTACTGTTGACTGATATATTTCTTGCTACTGGCCCTGACAATTGTATGCTTCCTGAATAATTTATTATTCACACACACTCACTTTTTTGGTGTCAGACTTCTCCTCCTGTATTTCTATTGTGATGTCCCTCCTCTGGGCCAGTGATCAAGGAGCCTCAATCCTCACCACTGACACCAGTGGAGAACATTCAGTAAGAAAAAAGTAGACACACACCCAGTATTTTCAGATGCAGCTCTCTGCATCAAGTACAGTTTCCCTTAAGAGCACACAGGGCTTTCACTCCAGCCCCAAATAAGATGACCAACTGACACAGCTATACAGTTGAGTCCTTAGCCAGGTGTCGGAAGCCAAGTCCTCCACCACCCTCTCTGTGAAATCAGTGGTCTCAGTGTCCCTGTTCAAAGTAGCTGTCACACACACGCTCTTTGAAATTTGATTTTCACACACAGACACACACACACACACACACACACACACACACACACACACACACACACACAAACAGCTGGGAAAGACTGGCACAGCTTACCCCCTTTGCCACCTCCACCCAGACTATAAGGTAGATACACTGCCACCAGAACATGCAAAGCTAGCTACTCTAAGGCTCTTACCAAGGTAGCCAATTACTCTTAGTAAAATTAATACTTATACAAATTGTAGTATTTCAAAGCAGTAAGACTTTCAGGAGTGTGCAGCCACAGTAGCACTAAATAAATGTAAGTACTCTCAAAACTTAAAATACTTTCTAAAAGACTAGCCACAATGAAAGGTTTAGATGTATTTAAAAATAACTAATAAAAGAAAAACATGACAATACTGAATATTCACAGTAAACACCAGAGTTTTATTCACAGGAAATATAAAAAAAATACCATTGGAAAGACTCAGACAGATACAGAACAAAACAACATTTAACTAATCTCACTATATATTCTTAACTGACTGATGAATTACTGTTGCCTACTTACTTGCTAGATCAAGGCAAGATGAAGTGGATGAGTGTATTTGTTGTCAAGTTCAAGACAGAGTGCATCTATCACATCTCCCAATAGTATTCAAATACAATTTCAGTGCTGGCTACAGAATGACATCACATCTGGTCACCTGACTCAGTGGTTCCCACACTACCCCCTCCCTAGAAACTGAGCAAAGATCTGGCACTGATGAGTCACAATACATATACAGAACTTTTCTAAGGCTTAATTCAGCATCTGGAAGCTGTAAAACAATTCCAACACTTCCACCCTTACTGCAGAAGGGCTCTTCACAGACATTATGTCTGGCTGCATTCAGTCCTGTGAGATATAATCTTTATGGCCTAAACCAAGTCATTTAATTTCAGGCTATTTTTCTTAAGGTTAGCTGGGCTGAGCTTAACCCCATTCCCTTCCAGTATTCTCTGTTAAAATGTATACATTTAGTCAGTTACAACAATACAGTCTGACATGCATGTATAGTTATTTTCTGTCCATCAGGACCCACTATTGACACATTTTTAACACAAGCAACTTTACAAATACATCTGTAACACAAGCATCTGTACAAATCAGTTTGATATTCAAGTCACATATAATTCTTTACAAAACTCCAGCTAGCTATGCTGACTTATGTTACACATGCACTATCCTACTCTCTGTGGCACAGCTGGCACTATCTCACATCATCATACCCACCACCACCCTGTGCATGTGATGATAACTGTGCCATGCCCCTTGCACATTTCTTTGTGACTTAGCATTGCCTGTATATCTGCTGCACAGAGTGGATAGCTAACTCAGTAGCTTGCTTTAATGTTAATGTATTGCAAAAAAATATTTTTTTATTTATCATTCCAACTAAGTTGTGAATGACTGGTTATGTCATTGTTGACTCTCACTGTACCTGTGTTAGCATTCTTAGTAATGCAGTCAAAGTAGATAACCAATTCTTGCTTACTGCTACACTTGTGTAAATGATGTTAACACTGACCTGCTTACTGATGGTTTACATACACTGATCAACTGAAATGTTTAATGCAAAGTATTCAGCAAAATCCATAGCTGTATATTGCAAGCACCAATCATAAACTATTATTGATGTTACCGTACATGAGACATGTTTTAGCTTAGGCAGATATAAATATTTACATATGAAAGTAATCAGTTATATTCCTCATTTTTTCATAGAGATTCCACACTTACTGCAAGATGTGTCCTTGGGAGTTGTCTCTGTCTGATGCTAACAATGCACAACCAATGCATGGTTGAGTAAAGGTTGTGGATTTTTGCAAGCATCAGTATAATTTATTCTTTGTATATGTTTAAGATCTTCACTTACATGGTAAATGTGTGTGCTACCCTTTGCCTTTTAGCCAGAACCATGACACATTGTGCCCACCAATGTCTACCAGCACCATCTGAAACTAGTGGTTTTCCCCTCAGACTCCTCACTTGTAACTGCTGGAGCTGCTGGTCCCCATTTATCTTACCCTATCATACAATTTAAATAGCGAATGCTATTTCATCGTATCTAAAATATCTAAACCACAAAATATCAAACATTCAGAACAGCGAATTTTTTCCCAGGGAAAAAATACGCTGTTCCGAAACACAAACACACAACACAAGCACACCAAAATAAATAAACCACACACATACACTTAACAAAACCATAATTCTAACCCTACACTACTACCTATCCACTCATCTTAACCCAACCCTAACCCTAAAGTCCCTAACTACCGCATACTCACCTTACCCACTCCCTAACCCTAAAGTCCCTAACTACAGCGCATTCACCTTACCCGCTCCCTAACCCTAAAGTCCCTCACACTCACCTTACCCTGATCCATTCCCACACTTACCTTAACCCGGTCTGTAACCTTCGTTCGCATACTTACCTTACCCCGGTCCGTAACCTTCCCACCACAGTAGAGTAAATAGTGAAGCCTTGGCACGGAAAACTGAAATCTTACCCAAGGTAAGATTTTGAAGTTCCGTGGCTTCGCTATTTTGAGTTTTCGACAAAAAAAGGTCGATATTATAGCATTCGAAGTTTAAAAACTTCAATACTATAATATAGACCCACTGGTCCTGCTTGTGGTCCTGGAAACTATGGTTCTACCCCTTATTCTCCATGTTGAAGCTGTTTCCTAAGAATTGTCTAATGCACCATGGCACATACTGTGAGTATTTCGGCAAAGGTGGCTGGATCATACTGCAGGGTACCTCCTGATGTGTCTAGACACTGGAACCTTGATTTGAGCAAGCCAAACATATATTCTGTAATATTCCTAGTTTGAGCGTGGCATCACCGTATCATTGCTCAGTGGGATTTTTAGGTTTCTCATGGGTGTCATGGACCATGGTTCTAGTACATAACCCACCTTCCTCACTATATGCCCTTGTGGAAAGTCAGCCCCTAGCAAACCTTGTGTATAGTTCACAGGTGTTCCATATGCATGAGTCATAAAAATTGCCTGGATTACCTGCACAAGCATTGTAGATGATCCCATGGACATTGCTGGCAACCTGGCAGTTTATAAAGTGGTATCCTTTCATGTTAATGTACTTCCTTCCTTGTTCATCAGAAGGGGCTTTTATTTCTATGTGTGTGCAATCTATGGACCCCCAGAACTTCAGGGAAGTGTGCTATTGCATAAAATTCTTGCATAGTTGTAGCGCTATCCTGTAGGATGCATGGGAAACAGATATGTTCCCTTTCATGTTGTAGCACTGCATTTAGAAATTGATGTAATATTCTAGAAGCCGAGGCCTGTGACATCCCTAATATATCCCCTGTGTGTCTCTGCAAAGTAGCCGCATCTAGTATACATAATGCTACACATACGTTTGTTTCCAGTGGGATGGGTTCTCCACAATTTCCCCAGGGCTTCAGGTGAAGGAAGTAGAGGTTGCATATTTCCTCTAGTTTATCCTTGTCCAACCTGTATCAGGCTACAATTTCTGTTATCAAGGCCATGGTAAGTCAAACAGGGTCTAAACACCATTCTTCTTTTTGGCCGAGGTCTGGAAGCAGCAGCAGCAGCAGTAGTAGTAGTGGTACCTTGAATTAAAGCCTGTTGCACATACAGGTTAATAATTGCAGCAGCAAACCCTAGCTTTTTTTTTCTAAGTGCAATCTTTCATGCATTTCAAAGAGTTTTGGATTTCAAAGCAAAAGAGACCACTGAGTGGATGCATTCATTTTATGCATTCCTGAAAAACTCTGCCGTGTTGGATTGCTTAATTAGCATGGTGATTTGGCTACGTATGCCTTCATTAACATATTTTGATACTTGTTTTGAGGCTCTGCACTAAGTGAAGAACTGTTTAAAGGATACCAAATAGGACACTGTCAAGCACACAATAGCAGCACTAAATGTAGACATTTATGAATCTGGCCCGAAATATCACACACTGCACACAAAACATCACGCACAAAAAAACGCATAATAATTGTTCAACATAACCCATATCTCTAGAAACAAAATCTAACAAAATTAGAAAAAAGGATTCAAATAAAAATATTAACCATTAAAAGAAATCCACAACCTTAACATCCACTTAGAAAACACCATTAAGTCAGAGCAACACTAATCAAAGAACAATATTAACATAACTTTTACTGCTTTATCACAAAAACTAATTCAAAACCAAATATACATTAAAAGAAAGATGGGAAAGAAACCCAGAGTAACATTAGTAAACTACTTACTAGGCAACACATTCACAAAATCAGGAGCATGTCAATCCATCAAAGGTGATTTCAGCAAACCCAAAGAAACTGAAGCCTTTTTGCCAAGCCCACCTTCAATGAAAGTGGAGATTGCCTTTTTCTCCACTGGTGTGCAACCTATAAGTTGGTATATATAACACCGGGGACTGGGGGTGGTGTCCCCCCACATGAGGGATGCAGGGGGACTTTCCCCCTGCAAAAAAATTTGTTTCGATATTCGCTGAAGGCTGGTTTTGCTTTATTTGCATTCATCAAAACTACATTTGATGGATTGACATCAGTCCCACAAAGTCCTACACAAACTAAGTAAACTCTATTCAGAACACTTACAACACAAATTAAGTAACTAGATATCCCTTTGAAAAATCAGATTAAATAACCCCAGTTAAAAAATAGAAAACAGATAACTGGGATAGAAGGGATCTGATTTGCATGATACATGAAACATATGCATTGTGCAGATGTTTCATGTAATATTCAAGATGCACACATCTCCCACATTTATATTCAAATACCAATTTCTCTATATACATAATAGACTGAATAACTTTCGCAGTAGAAATCAAAACATTTAAGTATGTAAAGTCAGTACAATGCAATGCAGTAGAACAATACAGTGATACAGGGTAAAACACCTGTTTCACATGGCTAAAACTAATATATTTCTTTAAAAATAATGTGAAGCTTTAGAAAATATTGATATTAATATTAATGTTACTATCAGCATTAATATTAATATAATTAATATTAATATTATTATTAATATTAATATTTTGACAATGTCTTACTTCCTCTGGAAGACCATTCCAGTGTCCAAAAGCCATTTCAGTAGGCAAAGTAATTGTTTTATTTGTCCTTCAGACTGCTGGGTAACCTTAGGCACTTTCATCCTTAATAGTTTTATATCCTCTAGGGTATCTACACCACAGTGCAAATAGTTCTAAACTATTTAATCTTCTCCCATTATCTAGATTTCTAACTAATTAACCTGACCTACTGAATTTGCTTTGAATACTCACAAAGAAGTTTTGGGGTATGTGTAAAAAGACTAACCCCAGGATTTAATAAAATCTGTGTAGGCATAGTGTAGAGCCTACACAGAATGTTACTATGCCCATGTACATGGTTCCCCCTCAGCAGCATGCCATGCATATTAATCATGGCACATTGTCGAGGGAATGCCATGGAACATGGTTATTGAATCAGTGTAGGGAGTGTGGTGCTAATTGTGTCTGCAGATGAGTAACACACTCCCTGCACTGTCCAATTGTAATATATCAATGTAATGTAATTTTTCTTTTTTTAAAAAACCATGTTTGCATGGCATGGAGTGCAGCATTGCTAAGCTTTGCCAAGACACCTGCCAGACATCTAAAAATAGAAACAGGATACATTTAATTATTTACTTAAATATCATGTTTAAGAGTAGCTGAGCAGGTTTGCATGAGTTTGCATGGTGCTCTGCACTGCTTAGCTCCGCACTGCTTAGCACTGCTTAAACCCATGCTAAAAAGAAAAAAGAAAAGAAAAAAGGGTAGATAGGAAAGTGGTGAAATGGGGGCAGGCAGAGGGAAAAACATACTGAAAGTCAGATAGGGATGTGCAAGACGGGTGTAGGAAAGGACCATAGCTCTCCATTTCTCCTACAATAACAGCTGTGCAGGTTTTACAGAATGTTGAATTTGGAGCCTCACACCCCAGAGAGAGGGCTGAGATCAACATAAATGTGTTGATTGATTAATGTTAATAATTAGTTATGTCCAGTGGACACGTGTACGAAATGAAGAGCTATGTATTGGGGGCTATATTATTTTGTGGGAAAAGTGCCCTTTTTTTTAGGAGAGAGTGGAATGTTGGGAAAGCGATATAGGTACATGTGGGGAGGTAAGTTGGGCAGGAGAGGTTGCATTTGCAGACAGACAAGACAGACAAGACAGCATACATAGGCTGTGTGTGACACATGAGGGGGGTAAACACCTTGGGCCGGGAGATTGCTATGGAATCAGAGGTCCATGTGCCCCCAGATGGCAGCAGTGTTACTCAGCTCCCCATCCATGGGCAGTTAAAACTGCTCCTTCACTGCCCCAAAGGTGGCTCTGCTGGAGACTAGTCACCAGGGCCACCAGGCCCTTCCAGGTTGGTGAGTCTGCCTTCAATCTGGTGCAGGCATTGCTCATATCCATGATGAACTATCCTGCACACCATCACCAGTAGCTGATTCTGAGTGACAACCCCCCCCTCCATCCCCACTCCCAGTGGGGAGGGGGACAGGCCCCATCCTCTGAGGCACTTCCACCCATAGGTGGCGCAGGGCCAGAGGAGGGGGCACCACCAGCTTGGGTCCCAGATGTGCTGAGACCTGGTGCTACAGCCAGTTTAGGTAGGGTAGATGGAGCACCAGGAACCAGCCTACTCTGGCGAGCTGTTGTGTTGAGGTATTTCAATGTGTATAGGTTAGTAATGAACAAACCATTTATTTAGTTATAACAGCATGCCTGAACATTGCAAATAACCCAGTAACATAGCATTGCATAGTATATGGAAGACAACAATATGTAAGATATCAGTCAGTATAGTAGCAGCATGCCAATAACAATTATGACATAAGGCCAACAACATTCAACAAGATATGTTAGTACCATTGTAATACATAACAATAATAAAACACAAGACCCAACATAATGTTTAGGGAACAACATATGTTATTAGTAAACCATAACCAATGTATAACAATAATAAATTATGATAAAGATAACAGGTGGGGTGAAAGAGAAATACAGTCCATTAATACCAGTATAGGCTGTATAGTTTGCAACAGTACTGTTATATACTCTACAGGTCTGCCCTTCCTTTATGTGTAACAGTGCCCTATAGCTGGTGTCACATGTACGTACCTCTCACACTATCCAGATGGGACAGTATGGGCCAAGCACTAACACCTACAGGTACACAACTACAGAGGACTATTTCATGTCAGCTGGATCTATATAACTACCAAGGTGTACTGTGGACTGATGTAGTGTGACTGTGCTATTGACATAATCATGTCAATGATAGATCTGTGACAGAGGGATTCAGCAACAGTGATTACAGTCCGGGACAGCGTGACACTTGAGAGACATTTATTGTGTACAGTACAGAGAGTATATGACTATCATGCCGTCCTTGGCAGGCATGGAATTAGACCATCAGCAAACATTCACAGACACACCAGACATACAGCCATACCAAGATTACACATTTTATTTAATGTATTAACATTTATTAGCAATGCAGAAAGAAAAGTAGCAGGACACTGCTGCTTCACAATAAAACCTTTTAATAAAAACTCTAAAAACAATATAGTCCAGGTACAAACGAATAAGAAGAAGTGAGCGCTTTCAGGTTACACCCTTCATCAGACATCAAATATTTTACACACCTTCTTTTTATATAATAGTCAACCAATGAATCTCTTCAAAATTTAATGAAGCACACGCCTTTTCAGAAGTGTGGGTTTTAAAGGTATAACATCATTAAGGCCAGGGGGTATATGTGCCATTAGGTCTATAATCCATTTGATTTCATCCAGGGCTGTCTGCAATTTGATATCCCCCCCCCGTTTGTTCAACCTGACATTAACAATAACTCTAAAGGAGAAACTGTGTGTTGGATGTTCATGTATATGCCTATATAAAGCATTACTGTCATCCCTATTCCTTATACTGCCAAGATGTTGTAGGATCCTTACCTTAAACATATTGGTGGTCATTCCTACATAGAAGCTTAAACATTTTGTGCACTCAGCCAAATAAACCACGTTAGGAGTCCTACAAGTGGCCCTACCTTTGAGAACAATATTTTTACCTGTTGCTCTATGTAAGAAGTTAACCTCCTTATTAATATGACTGCATGCTTTACACATGCCACATGGAAGTGTCCCTGCCATGCTCTTAAACGGCCTATCCACTTGAAGATTTTTCTCTTTACATAAAAGGTCACTCAAATTCCTATTCCTTCTGTATTGGAAATGTGGACTATTATCAATAAGTCCTTTGAGATTTGTATCACTAGTAAGAATGTTCCAATTGTTTTTGATAATTTTACAGATGTCACCAATGTTACTCCCATAAGTGAACATCATCTTGGTGCCTCTCACTCGTGAGCCACCTTGCACACTCTCTATAGAGGTCAGGTCCTGATGTCTTTTAAGCCAAGGTTTATATTTGGTCTGCCTATAAACTTTACTGTCATCTATCGCTTTCCTAACCAGGTTCTTCCCATAGCCTCTCCGTTCAAAGTAACCTGTAAGGTTATCTAATTCTTGTTCAAATTGCATATCATCTGTATCAATTCTTGAGGCCCGACTCACTTGTCCTTTGACAATATTAGGAAAAACATGGCGGGGATGCATGCTGTCATAGGACAGTAAAGTATTTTTCCAACAATCTTTTTTATATAGGCTAGAAGAAAAACCTTCATGTGTCTGTGTTACCCTGACGTCTAGAAATTCTATACTGTGATAAGATGTTTTGGCTGTAAATTTTAGAAAAGTGGTGGTGGTGTGTAGATGGGACAGAAATCTATCAAATGTATCATGCCCTCCATTCCAAAGAATAAAAATATCGTCTACAAATCGTACATACATCAAAATATATGTCTTCCAATTATCATCATCCAATATGTTGGCAGTTTCCCACTTAGACAGGACCAAGTTAGCATAGGTATTGGCACAGGGGGTGCCCATGGCAACCCCCTGTGCTTGCCTATACATAGAGTCTGCCCCTAAAAAAACATTGTTGTCCAATACCAGTGTCAGCAAAACTTTAATGAGTTCTATTTTACTGTTACTGACACCTAGGTTTGTTAAGAGTTCACTTATTGAATTAATACCATAATCATTATTGATCACTGTAAAAAGACTATTAATATCTAATGTGATCATAAGAACATTATCAACGTCTACTGGTTTAGTGACACTCCCCAAAATCTGCAAAAAATGTCCTGTGTCTACCAAAATGCTCTTCATTTCTTTAATGTATGGTTTTAATAAAAAATCCACCCATATGGACACATTTTCAGTCACCCACCCCCTGCCTGAAACAATCGGCCTAAGGGGTGGGTCTTGTGAGCTCTTATGTAATTTGGGTAGGGCCTTAAATAAAGGAATGGTCGGCTTTTCTATCCATAAAAACTGATATGTTTCTTCAGTAATGCTCATATTATCCCTCAAAATTTTTAATTTCATATGCACTTTATCAATAATGCATTTCACAGATAAGGGATTGATCTCTATATAGGCTACATCATCCTGCAACAGGTTCTTAATCTTGTTGTTGTACCATTCAACATACATTACAACTATTGCACCCCCCTTATCAGCCTTCTTTATTATTATTGAGTCATTATTAACTAATTCATTCAGGGCTTTTGTCTGCTCTACAGTTAAATTATAATATTTGGAAAAATGTCCCTCAGTGTAGTATTTGGCCAAATCCTTCTCACAGGCACTCAAAAATAGATGTAATGTAGGTGAAAGTTGTGGTATAAAACCACTGGCCTTTCTGGGCGTAAAACAGCCAAGTGTATCATTCCCAAACATACTTTTCAACATAATATTTCTGCAGAACAACATAATGTCCATAGTTACCTCGTTATGTGTACAATTGTTGCTGGGCACAAAGGTTAATCCCTTGTTCAAAACGAACAATTCATCTTTGGTTAAAGTATGAGATGATAAATTGTGAACAATATCAAAAGAGATGCCAGAAGTCACTGTAAAGTTCTCCTCCTTTTCCCTACTTCTCTGTCGTCGCTCTGCGATCTTTTTCCCAGAAGAACCCGGAACATCACTACTAGTGTTGGCGGTCAAAATAGGGCCAATGAAAGTGGTGATAGGGTTGTGGAAATCCCTTGTAACAGTATCACCTCCCTGGGAGCTAGGAGTGGATGGAGAAGTCAAGTTGACATTGTCCGTTGTTGTGATGTGTCGTCCATTGATGACTCCGACATGCTCGGTGCGTCCTACTACGGGACGTGCTTCTACTGGCCGCTCATCACGCTCTCTAGAATCCTTGAAGTGCCGAGGATTCCTGGGCCAAACAAACTAGTAGTGATGTTCCGGGTTCTTCTGGGGAGCATTCTAGGAATAGTGCAGGAGCCTCCACTATGTCGGAAGAGGTGGGGACCACGTCCAGTACCGAACAAGACACCGAAGAGGCGGACAAAGGCACTGGAGCATGCCCAAAGGTGCCACAGGGACAGAAGCGTTTTTTGGAGCTATTACCAGCGCCCGTCAAGAAGAAAGGGGCCGGAAAAAGATTGCAGAGCGACGACAGAGAAGTAGGGAAAAGGAGGAGAACTTTACAGTGACTTCTGGCATCTCTTTTGATATTGTTCGCAATTTATCATCTCATACTTTAACCAAAGATGAATTGTTCGTTTTGAACAAGGGATTAACCTTTGTGCCCAGCAACAATTGTACACATAACGAGGTAACTATGGACATTATGTTGTTCTGCAGAAATATTATGTTGAAAAGTATGTTTGGGAATGATACACTTGGCTGTTTTACGCCCAGAAAGGCCAGTGGTTTTATACCACAACTTTCACCTACATTATATCTATTTTTGAGTGCCTGTGAGAAGGATTTGGCCAAATACTACACTGAGGGACATTTTTCCAAATATTATAATTTAACTGTAGAGCAGACAAAAGCCCTGAATGAATTAGTTAATAATGACTCAATAATAATAAAGAAGGCTGATAAGGGGGGTGCAATAGTTGTAATGGATGTTGAATGGTACAACAACAAGATTAAGAACCTGTTGCAGGATGATGTAGCCTATATAGAGATCAATCCCTTATCTGTGAAATGCATTATTGATAAAGTGCATATGAAATTAAAAATTTTGAGGGATAATATGAGCATTACTGAAGAAACATATCAGTTTTTATGGATAGAAAAGCCGACCATTCCTTTATTTAAGGCCCTACCCAAATTACATAAGAGCTCACAAGACCCACCCCTTAGGCCGATTGTTTCAGGCAGGGGATGGGTGACTGAAAATGTGTCCATATGGGTGGATTTTTTATTAAAACCATACATTAAAGAAATGAAGAGCATTTTGGTAGACACAGGACATTTTTTGCAGATTTTGGGGAGTGTCACTAAACCAGTAGACGTTGATAATGTTCTTATGATCACGTTAGATATTAATAGTCTTTTTACAGTGATCAATAATGATTATGGTATTAATTCAATAAGTGAACTCTTAACAAACCTAGGTGTCACTAACAGTAAAATAGAACTCATTAAAGTTTTGCTGACACTGATATTGGACAACAATGTTTTTTTAGGGGCCGACTCTATGTATAGGCAAGCACAGGGGGTTGCCATGGGCACCCCCTGTGCCAATACCTATGCTAACTTGGTCCTGTCTTAGTGGGAAACTGCCAACATATTGGATGATGATAATTGGAAGACATATATTTTGATGTATGTACGATTTGTAGATGATATTTTTATTCTTTGGAATGGAGGGCATGATACATTTGATAGATTTCTGTCCCATCTACACACCACCACCACTTTTCTAAAATTTACAGCCAAAACATCTTATCACAGTATAGAATTTCTAGACGTCAGGGTAACACAGACACATGAAGGTTTTTCTTCTAGCCTATATAAAAAAGATTGTTGAAAAATACTTTACTGTCCTATGACAGCATGCATCCCCATGTTTTTCCTAATATTGTCAAAGGACAAGTGAGTCGGGCCTCAAGAATTGATACAGATGATATGCAATTTGAACAAGAATTAGATAAACTTACAGGTTACTTTGAACGGAGAGGCTATGGGAAGAACCTGGTTAGGAAAGCGATAGATGACAGTAAAGTTTATAGGCAGACCAAATATAAACCTTGGCTTAAAAGACATCAGGACCTGACCTCTATAGAGAGTGTGCAAGGTGGCTCACGAGTGAGAGGCACCAAGATGATGTTCACTTATGGGAGTAACATTGGTGACATCTGTAAAATTATCAAAAACAATTGGAACATTCTTACTAGTGATACAAATCTCAAAGGACTTATTGATAATAGTCCACATTTCCAATACAGAAGGAATAGGAATCTGAGTGACCTTTTATGTAAAGAGAAAAATCTTCAAGTGGATAGGCCGTTTAAGAGCATGGCAGGGACACTTCCATGTGGCATGTGTAAAGCATGCAGGCATATTAATAAGGAGGTTAACTTCTTACATAGAGCAACAGGTAAAAATATTGTTCTCAAAGGTAGGGCCACTTGTAGGACTCCTAACGTGGTTTATTTGGCTGAGTGCACAAAATGTTTAAGCTTCTATGTAGGAATGACCACCAATATGTTTAAGGTAAGGATCCTACAACATCTTGGCAGTATAAGGAATAGGGATGACAGTAATGCTTTATATAGGCATATACATGAACATCCAACACACAGTTTCTCCTTTAGAGTTATTGTTAATGTCAGGTTGAACAAACGGGGGGGGGGGGATATCAAATTGCAGACAGCCCTGGATGAAACCAAATGGATTATAGACCTAATGGCACATATACCCCCTGGCCTTAATGATGTTATACCTTTAAAACCCACACTTCTGAAAAGGCGCGTGCTTCATTAAATTTTGAAGAGATTCATTGGTTGACTATTATATAAAAAGAAGGTGTGTAAAATATTTGATGTCTGATGAAGGGTGTAACCCGAAAGCGCTCACTTCTTCTTATTCGTTTGTACCTGGCCTATATTGTTTTTAGAGTTTTTATTAAAAGGTTTTATTGTGAAGCAGCAGTGTCCTGCTACTTTTCTTTCTGCATTGCTATTTTTGGAGTAAGCAGGACTTTAGCACGGCTGGAAGAATTTGTTTTGTTTTATTAACATTTATTAGTATTGTACTTGTTGCCTTTATTTTATGACATCTTATCACATTCCTGATCAATGCTGTTAACACTCTGTTACATTTGAACACATAAATTATTAACACATACTAAGGGCTACTGCACCCATTTACCTATAATTCCTGTGAGGAGAATATCTGTTAACAATACATAACTAATTCAGTACTATTTACTAGTACCTGTCACTGGATTCGAACCCCGGTCTGTATGTGACAAAATGCACATCACACACATTATTTAACAAACTGAGCTATTGAGCCACTGCAGGTTATATGGTTTGGTTTGGATGGTGGCCTAATGGTTAAGGTGTTTGCCTTACAAACACAAGCAGGGTTTGAGTCTCACAAGGGATAATTGGCTAGGCTTAAAATAGCTCGCAAGGGCAGTTAGCTTAGTACTAATCTATGAACCTATAAACTATTGACCGACTAATATTTGCCAAAAGCTCACCTGGTAACAAACTGTCACCTGGTATTAGTAGTACAGTTTTATACAAGACTGCAGTGACACTAGAACACACATGCATGTGATTCCTGCATGACAGAGATACTAGGTAAACTATACATTAATACATAGAATGCGGGTGTACACAATAAACTGTTAGTGGGTGGAAATATCTGTGACATGTACACACCATATCAGAGTACTGGGTTGACTACTTGATCCATATACAGTTGCAGATAGTATATTTGCAGTCTACAGCTATTACATTTTCATACTTGCTTGCAACACTATACCTCAGAGCAGGAATGCATATAGCTGCAATGGTTAACACAAGGCAATCCTGATATACGCAACCTACCTTGGGTGTTCCTGGCATTGCTGCAGATGTTAGTGCAGAACAAATGTCATTATGCATATATCTTGTAGTACAGCTCTAAATCTACAGTTTAACAAAACACTCTTCCTTAGCTAAGCTTGAGTCACTTAGTAATATTCTTTGTGTTTGTATTTCAGAGCAGATGTCATACTCAATTTCATAAACAGCAGCCCTACTTACACACATACTGCACAACAGACCTTTATTAGCCTTCATGCAGTTATTGGTATATTTTCAAATCTTTATTGCACAACAGTTTATATAATGCAGGTGTTGCAATACAGCTGTAATTCCACAATTATTGCAGTAGAAACTTTATTTCATTAACGTTATCAGGTTTCATGCTTTAATCTTTATTGCACTATACTTGGCAGTAGTCAGTTATTGCAGTACAGACCTACATTAATTCATTGCAATACACAAATCTGTACTGTATGTACCTACTGGCAGTGAATGACTTACTCTAGCTTGTGTATTTGACTATAGATTGTAAATTAATCTGTATTCACCACAGTCATGACACAACCTGGCCAGGTGCCTTGCATGGGCCTCTAGGCTGCGAGCTTTCTCCTGTGCAGCTGAAGGGAGAGAAGCACACCATTATGAGTGCCTGTCTATCACACATTCAGATTAGGTATTGGTAAAACAATGCTAACAGTATTTGCAAACATGTGGGGCATTCTCATCCCAAGCATCCTGGACCCAGGTGTCTAGAAGTCCCCTCCTTTGCTGCTTCAGATCATCATAATGGTGATGGACCTGCTCATCTATGTGGAGGAATACCTGTTGCATTGGTGATATCGTGTGCCAGCCAATCCCAGGCCTCTGACTTGTACTCCAATCCCTGGAAATGGCCCTGCAGCAGCCAATGTTCATGGTCTTTCACGAGGAGTCCAACCATGACTTTGGACCCCAGAATGCCCCATTTCTGCACACAGAAGCGTGCACCCTCTTCAACATCTGCCATAATTCCTGCACAGTTTAAACTCCAACAGAATATGCTGTATTCCCACCTAGTGCACTTAATATAGCCTGTTTTCCTACCCTTACACACCATTGGGCCATTCTTAAAAATGTGGTGCATCGCTTAGCACTGTGCAAACCAGCTTAGCTGAGCAGTGCTTAAACTGCCAATGTTCAGCAATGCTTAGCAGTGTGCAAACCAGCTTAGCTGACCTGAGCATTGCTTAAACTGCCACTGCTTAGCAATGCTTAGCAGTGCGCAAACAAGCTAAGTGCAGTAAAGCGGTGCTTAAACAGAAATTGTTTTAGCTGTGCTTATCTTGGCTTAGCATGGCTTAGCTTAGCACAGCACATCATGATTTAAAAATAATTGGCATAATTTATAGTTAGAAAACATGGCTTAGCTCAGTGCAGCACATCATGATTTAAAAATAATTGGCATAATTTATATTTAGAAAATGATTGCTTAATTTCCCTTCCCTGCATTCAAACCCTGCACCTACTGCACATAAGGCTGTGATTCTAACCACCTGGCTACGTGGATATGGGGAATTATGCTATACTCTTACATATATCGCTGAGCCCAGTTTAAGCACCGTGCCGTGCAAATCTGCTAAGCTATGCTTAAAGTTGACCTTTGAATCATTAATTAAATGCATCTGGTTTCTATTTTTGGATGTCTGGCACGTGTCAGTCACTGCACGCTGTACCACGCCATGCAAACTTAAAATAAATAAATAAATAAATAAATAAAAAATAATTATTACATTGCATTTATTGCTATCAGGCACGTGGACAGTGCAGGGGGTGTGCTATTCATCTACGGACACAGTTAGTGATACACTACCTACACTGATTCAATACCATCTCCCCCAGCTCTCACTCAGTAACACTCCTTCATTACTATGCCTAGCGCACTACCAAGGGGGATCCGCATACACAGACATGGTACCTCCCATGTAGGCTCTACACTATGCCTACACAGATTTTATTAAATCTGTGGGTTTGTTTTTGTTCACTTGCTTTTGTTTTTCTTGACTTGTTTATGTATTTATTACACTATACCTTTTAGGAGGTCTGTACATAAGAAAGTGATGTATGCAGCCCTTTTAGATTCTGATGAAGCTCCAGGTAGGAACAAAAGCACTCAATTCTGAATAAAGCATCTGGTTTTCGCTGTTCATTTTGTTTTTTTCATACTTTGTGGATTTACCTGCAACCATTTTGGTCTCCCTCAAAGGTTGATGGTGTTTTGCATTAAGTTTTGGGGTATGGTACCCACAGTCTATTACCAAATTTTAATTTTAGTCTGACTGAACTATAGAAAATGTACTTCATAACCTTAAAATATCCTGATCTACTGTGCCTTGATACAGCTTATTAACTTATAACCCTTCACAAAGCTTTCTATGGGCTCCTTAAAGGCTAAATATTTAACTACTAAGTATCTAGCTCTTTGAAGCATCCATGGAGTCAGTCTCTGCCCTCATAAGGTGATAGCACTCTTCAGATTTAATACTTCCAAATGACATGTTTGTGTTTTTGTTTCATATTTGTGATCCTGTTATTTGTCACAGCCCATTTACACACATTGTTGAGGCATGTTTAGAGAGTATTATGATCTTTAGCATTAGTTGTTACCTTTCCTTGCTTCAAATCATCACTGCAAAACTAAAGAATATCTTTGCAAAAACTTTTAAGTCTACCATATAGAAGCTGAAAAGATGCATGCCCTGAATCCATCCCCATGGTTTTCCCATTCTGTTATTTATCTCCAGCAATTGCATTCTGCTACACAATCAGGTCATTTTTTTTAGTTTGCAAGGGGCAATGGCATACATATTTTAGGCAATATTCATATCAGAAGCTGGGATTTAACTTTTTAAATGCTCTGCCACATTCTGTGTATAAAACATTAACTTCTGCTTCATGTAATTGTTAAAGTACTGATTACACATTATCACAGATCTGCTCTTTTGGCATGCATGCAAATATGTATTTACAGTTTATTTTCCTTAAGTAAAGTCATCAGTTTCTAAAATATAATATTTCCATGATATCCCTATACTAGGTAATAACATTGCATATTTTAGCTAATATAAGAAGAAAATAATACAGTAACATGTTAGAACATCATTAACTGCAGATTAGGTGTACTATTTGATTTCAAGTTTAAGAACTGCCATAAAAGTCAATTGGACTCTCAGCTGTGGACATGGAACTCATAACTAGCCCTCTTTTTAATGAGGATATAGTTTAAATATGCTGGAAAATGTTTACAAATACTGATTCTCAAAAATATATAGCTGTATTGCTATTTTTATATTACTTGATAAACTTTGCACTTTTCTAAAATGCTTACCACCTAACTAGACTGATTGTAATTAAATATGGTGGTATTACGCTTATTCACATAAAATCAGGCATGTTTATGCATTTTGTCCTGGCACATGTACAATGACCCAGAGATGTGCAGGCTTGACCAGCTGGGAAAGTGGGTAGACCCGGTTAGGGTGAGAAGGCCAGAGTTTTAGAGCAAATATTTTAATGTTTTATTTTAAATATTAGATAAAGTCAATTTTGAAACAAATGTGGATAAATATTACATAAACGCAGGTCAATGCAAGAAGAACTGCATATGTAAGTGCATAAATATATATATATATATATGTAATCCAAAATAACTGCTACAAAAGTATGAACCTTGGAACTATAAATACTACCCTATATCATACTTTGGGGCTGACCCATCACCTAGTGCACAGATATTATATATGTCTTGTTTTTTTTCTGAATTTTGTGATTCAATTAATAATTATTTGCATAGATTTTGTTTATTCATTGATTGCGTACAGATTTTGTAACAATTTGTTTTAAGCTTACACTTGTTTTGATGAAAGAATTACTATTGCTGAAATACCAATAGCTTTATATATATTTCTAGAGTTGTATTATAACAGCTATTTAATAGCTATAACTTACTAATTTAAATACAACTGAATCTAATTAAGCAGATAACTATCAATACAAACAAAAGGGAACAGGGATAGTTCGCCATCTAGAAGGAAGAAGTCACAAGTGCCTAGGAGATTGCCTGCATATTTTCCTCTGTGAACATAAAGGGGACAAATTTCGTATTACAAGACTGGAGTTGTTCTCTTTCCTAGGGACTTCTGGCTGGTGTTCAAGATGTGCAGTCTATGAGTGAGCACCGACTTTCTTCATTTAGTTCTTGAATTCCAAACACCAAGGACATTGTGTTCACTTTATGCAAGAGTTGGAAATAAGCAACAATTTCAGTCGCCTGATTTCCTATGAATCACGATTATAGGAGGTTGTTAAATGCTTATGAATGGATCTCAAGACTAACAAGGCAATCACAATTATTCTTCAGTTCGTTCACACAGTATACTTTACATCTGTGTGCATTTTTCTACTGACCACAACATTTTCCTGCCTTATGAGTGTCAGTTTTCTTTTTGTTTCTTTCTTTTGATGGAATTAAAACTTAGAGCGAAACTGGAAGTTTCACTATAAATTCAATAGCAAATTTTAATGTCACTTCTGTATTTAAGGGTATAACTACCTAGGTATATAGGTATATAATTCCTTATAATCCATAACATAAGCATACTGTCTGAGCTATCTATGTGGGCATATATATATATATATATATATATATATATATATATATATATATATATATATATATATATACATACACATGTTTTTGTCCTAGTGTTCCACACATATGCACATGCCAGACCCTGCTATACATAGTTATGCCTCTTGCTAGTACTTGTTCTGCAGTGTTTGTCAGATGTATAATCTAACACACACACACACACACACACACACACACACACACACACACACACACACACACACACACACACACACACACAGGCACACACACACACGCACACACACGCACACACACACACGCACACACACACACGCACACACACTCTCACACACACACACACACACACACACACACACACATACATATGGACAGGTTTGGTTTGCAGGTCATATGAAGTTGATTATCATATTGAACATACCTGCATATAACAGACATTCTCATTTATATGCACCATCCGGATTTTGTGAGTTTCAGGGGAAGAGAAGTTTACTGTTGCTCATGCCAAGTCTGTTTTGTTTTGTTTAGCAAATGACCAGAGTCCGTGCTATACAATTTAAAATTAAAGTTTTAAATAAAATTTCTGTAATCACTGTAAATGTAAAGGAAAAAACAGTATGTGCACTGACAGGTTTGAACAGTGTTGATGGTAAATGGGGAGAGACAGCCAAGTAACAAGACACTTGCAATGGCTATGGGGAGGAGGCCCTAGTCCATTTCTCTGCCTAGGGACCCATTCGACCATGCTCTATCTGTGTGTGAAATTATATTCTAAGAGTGGCATAATGACTACAGTATGTAGTTGTACAAGATGACCTGGTCACGAAGCACCATGTTTTTAAATCAAAGACCAACTCTCATGGTTCTAGCTCTTATTTGACCAGCAAAATATTTACATGATAGCCTGTTCTTTATAATAATACCAAAATTCTTAATTCTTCTTACTTAATCTAATGCAGTGTCACATAATATAACATTATCATTGACAGTTCTCTTCCCAAAAGTTACGTATTTGTACTTTGTTAAGTTAAATTCAACTCCAGTCTCATTAGCCCAGACATGCACTTCTGTTAAATATTCATTTAAGTGTATCTAGGTCTGATGTAACTACAGTCCATATATTGTCTGTCATGTGCACAGTGATTAAGACAATGTAGAGAATACTATGTTAAATAGTTCAGGTACCAAAATAGATCCTCCTGGGACACTTGAGCTTATGGCCTTATCTGATAATAATGTACCAAAAACAGATATCCCTTCTGTGTAATCAACATATTGTCTTGTCCAGTTAACAATACATGGATTTATGCCAGAAGTTGGAACACCACACTGACAGTAAGGATGATGCATAGTATCCTATATCCAGATGGAGCAGATTGCTAGTAGAGAAGACTTTAACCTCAGGAGATGTGAGACAGCTGTCTCACAAGAGCTGAGCAGGTAATTAAGAATGGGGAGGGCTGGGGAGAAGGTTGCCTGATGCTGTGTGAAGTTTTCCTTTTTTTTCATTCAGTGCAGTGGGCTACTGAGTATGTGCTAAAGTCCAAAAGGGGCATCAGATTAAAGAATTAGAGTCGGAAATTAGTAAATTTTTAAAGTAATTTTTAAGTAAATTAGAATTGGCGCATGGAGTCCCCATCACTACACCTTTCAATTGTAGAAAATAATTGTCATCATATATAAAGACATTGTTTTTCAAGATAACATCCATGAGCATTGCACATCTAATGATCAAATCTCTTGACATACTTTTCTCTGTGCATTTTCTCTGTGCGCCAATTCTTATGCCAATTTGGTTATGGCGTATTGGGAGAATACCTATGTGATGCAGAATACACAGTACACAACTCAGATCAAATACTATAAACGCTTTGTAGATGACTTTTTTGGTTTGGAGGGGTAATGAGGATAGTTTACAAAGTTTCATAGAGTATATAAATGGCACTATTACTTTTCTCTCTTTTACAGAGAATTGGTCCAAGAAAGAGATAGAATTTCTAGATGTGTTAGTATGTAAACAAGATGGAGGGATAAAGACAGAGATGTTTAGGAAGACTTGTAGGAAGAATGCATTATTACATCGCACAAGCATGCACCCTCCACACATCTACCGAAATATAGTTAAAGGTCAGGCCCTAAGGGCCTCCAGGCTCACCAGTGAAGATTCTGTGTTTCAGCTTAGGTTAGACAGTTTAGAGAATGAATTTAAGGAGAGAGGGTACCATAGCTATGAAACTGATGATATTCATGATGAGATTGTGACCAGAAGCGACACCACAGGTAAACAATTCATTAAGAGGAATACAGAGAGATTATATACAGAGACTAATGGAACCAGAGGCACTGGTAATATCAATAGTATAGTGATACCCTACACAAACAATAGTAGAAAGGTTAAGGAGATCATTCACAATAATTGGCACATACTCACTTTGGACAGTAAAGTCAGAGAAGCAGCAGGGAATACACCAAATCTTACATACAGGAATACTCAGTCATTGAAAAGGATATTGTGTTATGAGAAGACTGGAAGGGATAAGACCAGATCTGTCAGAGTAGGGACATTTCTGTGTAGGTCATGTAACCATTGCAGTTTCATGTCTGGGAGCAAGGAATTTACTCACCCTGACACAGGTCATGTATTTTCTTTTAAGATATATGCAGACTGTAAGAGAAGGGATCTCGAGTATCTAGCTGTATGTCATAAATGCAGTTGCTTCTATGTTGGTAAAACCAATAGAATGCTGAGAGGGCATGTGATGGAACACATTTATGCCATCAGCAGAGAAGATGAGAGTAATGCTCTTGCAAGACATGTAATGCATACAGATACAACACATAAGTTTCGGTTTACGGTGATGGAATTAATATACAAAACAGCGAGGTGTAGGTGATGTCAGGAACCATACTGAGAAGAAGGAAGCTAGATGGATCCTGAGGTTACAAGCAGATACACAACCTAAATTATAGGGTTTCACTGAAACCCTTCCTTAAAGATGGACCCCTTACTCACTAGTTACTTTTAATGGGCAGACCCCTATTTATTACCTTGGTACACAAGTATGACTACATGTTTTTATATATACATGAGTATGAAGTTTTTATGGAATAGTAATTTTTATATGGAACAGCAGATTTTTATGGTAATGAAATTTTACTGACATTATGAATGTTAAATGGCTAGAATAAACATGTTTTTAGATGCAGGGCATTTATATGAATGCCCATATTTTATATTGTTGTATCTTGTTATATATATTTTCTATGCACATTTTATTAGTTAGTATATATGTGTATATATATATATATATATATATATATATATATATATATATATATATATATATATATATATATATAGATATATTTGTTTTTATTGCATGCACACATTCGCATATGCTTTCTGTATGCATTGTTATGTGATGACACACTAAATTCTTCAGTATTGTAAGCACTACTAGGCAGAGATGCTTTAATTGATTTTTGATTACTGCATTAATTAACAATGTAATGGGATGATTTTGATTGGTGCAAGCTGGTTAAACCTGCCTTTATATTGATGTACTATAGAAAGAGTACTTTTTAAGTCTGAAGAAGCATTCAGAAAAACGTGAAAGCGCTTACTGGCCATTGTTTTGTGCTCTTTGTATGAATAAAAAGGTTTCCATCAGGTCGGCTCCGTTGGTCATGGTGTGCCTCTGGAGTTTTTTTTCATTGGATTTGCTCTTTTGCTTTTCAGGGGCACTTTATCCAGAGCTGTGTTCTGTTTGCCTTGGCAGTATAGAAAAGTTTTCGATTTATTTTTTTTTAAATGTAAAGAGTTTACAGAATCACAAGTTATTGACTCTGCAAGTAGTTTGACAAGAGTTAATCATGTTTGCAGTTGACAGGCCATTCTAACATACAGGACGATGAATGCAAACCTGTTCAGTTTGAATTGTCAAAATTAGTGACTGCAAAAATGGACCAGCATTTTACGCTGACATTAGTTTTGTTTAAAGTTAAAAGATTAAATGTGAAATGTATAGTGTACAATGCAATTAGTAAGATGTAAACTGGTAGACATTGCATTTTAACTTGGCCGATGTGCAGAAGGGAAGTAGGAAAGGGAAAATGTTTTGCTATGTTCAATGTTGCTGGGTTTTTTTTTAATGAATTAATTAATTTATTTATTTATGTATGTATTTATTTACTGACATTTGTTAACTGGGTTAGTCCCCACAAGATAAAGACATGGCTGGGAGTGTCATGCCTGTGATATATGGATATTATACAAATTATATACTCAGTGAGAATGTTGTACATTAAATTGTGGCAAAACTGCTACAGGTTTATTGAATGCATGTTATTCTTCATGTGTGGCGAAAATTACAAAAAACTGGGGTACTGTTTAGACTATGTATTACATGTTCCTGAATAAAATATGTTGTAATACATTGCTGGTGAACGTTTTGGGTAGTACAGTATGTAAAGTGTTTAATAAGTAGTAATTAGATCATTTATATTTTGATGCTTGAAGGAGAAGGAGTTTTGGCAGATGAGGTATAACTGAGCATCATAAGATTGGAAAAACGTTAATTAGGTGAGTCAGTTTGGGAGAGGAAAGCAGAGCAAATCTGTTTCCTAGATGGAGTCCTAGGCAGAGAGGTGTTAACTGCCCAAAGGTCCTTTAGACCTACCTATTTAGGGTGACACAAAAAAGTGTGGGGAGTTGTGTTTTGCCACCAGGGATATGGGGCATCCATATAAAGGATTGCAAGGATGAGGCTGGATATCAGTATGCTGCAGGAATTGAAATTCAGAAGGAAAACAATATTAAAGCTGGACAGGAGGAGAGATCAAGTGGCTAGAAATGAGCACATGTAAAGGAGGAAGGGATAGAGATGTAAGTTTAATGGCAAGAGCAAGCCACACGTGCAAATGTTCGATAGTGCATATACAAACTCTGTGTACTGTAGAATGCAATGTGAATGTAGCCTTGTACACTGTATGTAAATATGAATTTTATTTTAATCTTTTGTCTTAGCAGAGACGCTTGCTATCTCTGTATACTGTATGTATCTGACATATATGTATCTGTCAGGTGGAGCTTTTCTCTCCAGGTGTCTGCTGAAAAGGGGATTTTCTCTGTGATCATATGCAATACATACATACATAAATAAATGTGATGAAGGAAGGTGGGAAATGGTTAGGTTCGGAAGGGGGAGGGAATGTATTATTAATGTCATTTTTTATGGAACAAATGGGAACAGGAAATAAATATTGAAAAATGTTTCACAAAACTGCTGGAACTGAGCCAAGGAGAGTGGAAATAAGACAGCAATGGTGGGGATTTCAATGTGGTATTAGATTTGAGCAAGTACAAAATACAGAGGAAGCAGGAGTTCTACAAAGGTTGCCAGAAGGTACATTGGGAGGAAATGAACAGGTGTAATCTAATGAAGGTGTGGTGGTATAAAGGATTAGAAGGGAGATATACATTTCTGATGAAGGAAGGGTGCCAGGCTATGAGATTAAATAGATTTTTTGTAATGCTGGCAACAGCTGTAGCTACTCTCGTACCCTAGTGGTACCTTTCTTGGGTGGTTCACCATTTACCACTGGTCCCCAGAGTTGAATTTGGCTCTTTTGAACTGCGCCATACATGTGGCAGCTTAGCGAGGGCACTTGAACCTGCTCTCATACCAAACTGTTACTTTGCTTTCTTTTCTCATTACACAACATATTTTAGAACCTTATTAAGTAGCAACAGGCTACTTATTTAGAACGCCGCACTAGCGAAGCCAGTTCTGAGCATGTCTGCACCACTATCATTCTATGTCACGCCTGTAATCAGCTCTCAAACTCGGCGATACCTCATTAACCTTAACTGGAAGAACATCCGTTTATCACTATCTACATTTACTGTTTTGGCGTTTCAGGCCAAGAAATGGCCTTGTAACTATGGCTGTCTTATAGAGATTACCACAAGTAGCCCTCTGGCACCTGAATTGTGTAGAGTATTAGAAGCTTCATTGCTAATAATTGAACACCAAGTAAATGGAACTGCATTGATACTATCTTTATACATGGTCTCTGTGAATATCTTGTGTAATTTGACCACACTAGCCTAACCTGTGCTAACTTTGATTTTTCTCTCCCCACTTTGTCTATTTTCCTCCTTAAGATTCCCTGCTCTTCCTGTGCTTCAAACACTAGACTATAGGAACCTAAGGACCCTCTCCAAACTCCAGCGGGGTTCACCTCTCAGCATTAAACTCCCTGCATCCCCACTCAAGGATACAAGAAAAGTATGTTTGCTGTCTAACTACTGCCAGATTACTTCTCTACCACTGTACCATTACTAAAGGGCCTAAGCACGTTCTGAGTCAGGACAGCCAGCAGCCTCTACCCCCCTCCTTCTTTAATATCTAACACTCACTTCTCTATCTAGTGTCTACACGTAACTCCCCATCCTAGCTCTCACTCTTCTCCTGTCTTTACACAGCTACCTCCCTCATAGAGCTACCTGTAATTATAGACCTGTCCACTAGGGGACACCCTTCTTCCCAATCCTATCTGTACTCTTATCCTCCTGTGTCTATTTTACTTACCTTATTTTTCTGTAGTCCCAGGCCTGTTTTTTAGCTCCTCCAACTACACCCTGTACTATACTATCTTTTACTACCATTTCTAGGTTCTCTTTTCACTGTTCTTACCTATTTAAGACTTAGCAAACTTACCTTCTGAAGCCTGCACTGCTGATTGTTTCTTCCACAGCTGCTTCTTACCTGTTTCTACCCGCTCTGTTCTCCCTGCGGGCTCACTCCGCTCCCCACCATACCCCCTATTCCCACCCACCCCCCGGGGTCCTACACTTATACTTACAAACCACACCCCTTCCTCCACCCAGTACTCTAATTAACATTTTTATTTGCTCAAATATCTCTACTCCTACCTTCTCAAACCTCTCCTGTTAATCTACTCATATAACCCCTCTCTACCCCTCCTCCATACCTACTTTACTTCCATACCTACATATAACTCAATTACTTATACACCCATTAAAATGAATAAACCACACTCCACTGTTCACTTCCAACTACTACTCATTATTATACTACTTCCACCTCTGACTGTTGCTTACATACTCTCCTCCTATGAAACTCCATTACTTCCATACTTTCACCACCCTAACAAACAAACTAGCTCCCTATATCTACCCATCCTCTATAACCATGCCAACATAACAACTACTCCTAGTTACCTACTAGCAAAATATCACAGAATACACCACATTAGATATAACAACCTCAATACCAGGAAATCCCTACTCACAAATAGCAAACTCCTTAGTCCATACTATCCCAAACACCTCCACTTATTAAAAGATGGAGACATTCACCCAAACCCAGGGCCATTAACAAACCCAACCTCTCTCCCCAATCCCAACCAAACCACTATTTTTTTCATCACTAGACAATCTAATTCGCTCCTTGTAGGTCACCTTAATATTCGAAGCATTAACAATAAAATAGCTCAACTCCATGCCCTCTTAGATGTCTACTCCTTCGACATTCTTTGTTTAACAGAAACCTGGCTAAAACCTACAACTAAAGATAACAAAATCATCCCACCAGGGTATAATATTCTAAGACTCGACTGTGTAACCAAAAAGGGTGGCAGGGTTGCTATTCTATCTAAATCAGGATTACAATTAACTACCTATGACACTAAACCACCGCCAAATACCAATGCAGAAATTCTCATATCCAAACTTGAACTTAACAAAGCCAAAGCCATCTATATTATTTGTATATATCTACCCCCCCGGTAACAATACCACCATGGAAAATATGCTATGCTGGTTATCTCAACACCTTCCCCAAGAAACTATAATCCTTGGTGATATAAACATTGATTGGAATTGCTGTAGTAGTAGTCACCCTACCACCCACATTAACCTCCACGGTTTCTCCCAAACCATCACCTCCCCCACCAGGATAAACAAACACAACAAGAAGGAAAGCATATTAGACTGGATTCTTATAAACAACCATCCCCAAACATATCAATCTGGAACCCTTTCTGATGATTTAAGTGACCACTCACTTACCTATATTATCAGGCACAAATCATATTCTCCCATTCCTACCACTATCAGGAATATCAGATCCAAAAAGAACTTCAACCCTGATCTCTTCCAAAAGGAACTTAGAGCATGCAACTGGTCTCCCTTAAATTACCTCCCTTTAGAAGAAGCAGTACAATATTTTAATTAAAAATTTTTAGCCATTCTCAATCTCCATGCCCCAACCCGTGCAATTAGATTCAAAACCAGATGCACCCCATGGCTATCAAAAGAAACAAAACAGAAAATGCACCTTAGAAATAAATACTGGGCTAAATGGAGAATGACCAAAAATCCTGCTGACCAACAAATTTTCAGAGAATTAAGAAATAACACTAAGAAAGCTATACTATCAGATAAAAGAAACTACTACCTTCAATTTCAGAAGACTAACCATAACAACTCACAAAAGTTCTGGGTGAGCGTCAACCAATTACTACATCCAGGTCAATCCAGTACACCAAGCCCACAAAATGCTGACCAAGAAAATCCCATGTATACTGCCAATGCCTTCAATTCCTTTTTCACTGATGCTATCCAAACACTAGCCAGTCAATTATCATCTGTTAATTTTATGTTACCTACCTACAACAAAACTCCACCCCCACCATTTCTTCTCCAACCAGTCCCAACAACCCATATTCTTGCCCTAATCCAAAAATTTAAACCATGCTCTCCTTCAGCAGACCAAATACCTGCTGAATACCTACAGAAATCTGCCAAATCGATTGCTTACCCCATCTCCATTCTTATCAATAGAACTATTAGTGAAGGCCACATCCCTAGTATCTGGAAAGTCTCCCATATTATCCCCCTACACAAAGGTGGCAACTCAACCGAATTCTCCAATTATCGTCCTATAGCTCTTCTTTCCCCTTTGGCAAATATTATGGAGAAATGTATGCACAGACAGTTACTAGACCACCTAATCCACAATAACCTGCTCTCTACCTGTCAACATGGTTTCAGACCTTCCCATAGCACTACCACTGCTCTCCTTTCCTTTACAGATTGTATCAACAGAAACCGTAACTGCAATTTGCTGTCTACTGCACAATTTATCGATCTGTCCAAAGCATTCGATATGGTAAATCATCAAATTCTGATAGATATCCTCAAATCCCTGTCCTTGCACTCACTCTCTATCAAATGGTTCCAATCCTACCTAAATACAAGACAACAGGCTGTACTTTGGCGTAACACTCTATCTACCCACCTACCAGTTAACGTCGGTATACCTCAAGGGTCCATATTAGGACCTCGCCTTTTCTCCATATTCATCAATGACCTTCATCAAGCAATTCCCCAAGCTACTTCCATACAATATGCTGACGTCTCTACACTTATATGCTCCACTAAAACCTCCTCTGACCTTCACTCCATTACCCAAAATGTCTTTAACACTGTGGAACAATGGTTCACTCATCGTTGCCTACTCTTAAACTCCAAAAAAACTAAACTCCTTCTTTTCAATCCTAATCTGAAATCCACCCCCTTAGATTTTTCTGTTTCTTCCACTAATGGCACCATAATATCACCCGACCTAACTACCAAACTACTTGGTGTCACCATAGACAACAATCTTTCCTTTGACATGCACATTAACAACACAATTAAATCTGTCAACAAAAAACTTGGCTCTCTGTACAGAATAAAACCCTTCCTATCACCCACAGCTAGAACTACTATTGCACATACTCATCTAATCTCTACACTCCTCTATGCCTCTTCCATTTTCACCAACCTATCTAAGGGCAACCTCAGTAAGCTGGAAAGCTCCTACAATAATATAGCCAGATTTGCTACTGGTAACTCATTTAAAACTCACCACTGTGTTAACTTAAAGCAGCTTGAATGGCTAGAACTACAGAATCTGATCAAGTACCACCAACTAATCATTACACATAAAACTCTCTACAAACCTTCGAATACTCCTAGTCTCTCTACCATCATCATTCCCTATAATAATCTGAAGTCCTTACGCTCATCTCAGAAACTTCTAGTCAAAACAACTAAATCAAACAACAGGGCTGGGGATTCTCTTTTCTCCAATACTGTGGGAAAATTCTGGAATCTTCTCCCCTGTGACCTTTCCTCTATTTCCTCTTTATCACTCTACAAAAAAAGACTGAAACTTTTTCTCAAAACACACTGGTCATGCCACTGTACTAAACCTGCCTAAACCTGTCCTCTACCCATACTATGCTCTGTCTCCCCTTTTTTTTCTTTTAACTAATTCTTCTGTCATTTCCTTTTTAACAATATATAGCCTCTTTGCTCTGTAATTTCTTCTCTTTCGCACTTATTTGAAAAAAAAAATGATTACAAACATTTTAATTTTTCTTTGTAACTAATTATTACTTCTACCGATCATTAGCAGCATCTTTTATTGTGTAATGTAGTGTACATGGCATTAGACTGTATACCCCCTGTTTTATTTTTCTTTGCCATTAAGTGATGTCTTCACCTGTATTTTTCTTTGCCATTAAGTGATGTACTTCACCTGTACATTGAAATAGATTGTATGCCTGCTCTTTGCATTATGAAATGTACCCCATGTAATTTTTTGAAACTCTAGTGTGCATATTAACTAGATGTGTCAGTGCATATAGTACTATAACTTCAGTTTTTTTTTGTATATTTCTTTTTTAATTATTTATGTTAACAGTTTGTCATGGAGCTTATCTCCCCGGGCCTCTACTGAAAATGGACATGTATCCAGTTAGACTAGACCGGTCAACAAATGTAAAATAAATGTAAAATAAATAATAATAAAAATGTTTGCTAGACAGTGTGACAGCAGGTGGAACAAAGAGGGTGAAGATGAGGAAGTAGGCATTATCAGATTACAGTTTAGTTATCCTTGACTGACAAGTTGATATGGAAGGAAAACTGTCTTGGAAATGGAATCTGGAACACTGGAGGGGAAATCGTCAAATTAGGTGGTTGCAGGAAATGATCAAACAAGTTTTAGTAGAAAATGTTGTTAATGATGGGGACAGATTAAAGAATGGGATGGTATTAAGGTGGCATGGAGAGGCAGCATAATGCAGCAGTTGGATAGTATGCATAGAAAGGAGGGTGGAAAATGGGCAGATGAGTTAAAATTGAGTAGGCTGCAATGTTGTGTGAGGGAGTATGACTGCTGGGGCAACTGGACTGCATTAAAACTAAAAAGTGCAGATGCCAGTAGTGAGAAGGAAAGGTTGATAAAATGGTGAGAGAAAGGTGAGTTGATTATCAAGTTATGTTGGAGGCTGAATGATAATAAATTAAAGTTATAGGTTGAGTGAGCAAATTCAGCAGATAAGAGTGCACTTACAAATTCTAGATAAATAAGGGAAACATTTCAGGAAATATTATTAAAGGATGCATGAGTGTCAGGAGAGGGTTAGTTTAGGGAATGTATTTTGGAAAAGGAAAGTCATAGCAGAGAACACTTGAAAAGAAATGAACAGAAGGCTAGGAGGGCTAAGTAATGGAGTTTACTTAGTTTTTGAAAAAAGGGAGGTTAGGGGATCCTGATGCTTCCTTGTGGAGTTCTACAAGCAGATAGAGGCTCGGGTAGAAGCAGAGATAGTAGAGATATTTCAGGACAGAATAGACAAAGAAAGAGGACTTGCCACATTTGATGTATAACACAAGAGTGATTCTGCTATATAAGGGTAAGAGAGATAGGGAGGATTATTCTTTGTGTAATGCAGGTGCCAAATTATCTCTATGCTTACCAACAAGAAGAATAGAAGAGGCATTGCCAGAGTTAATTATACTGGTGCAAGAATGAGTTGTAAAGGGAAAAATGGGAATATTATCCATAGATGATTGGAAGATGTTTGCTAATTTTATTGGGTGGACGGTGTTGAAGGTATAGAGAAAGACTACAGTTGCCCACGTGGAAATTCAGAAAATCTTTGGGAGTATAGGGTGAGGCTATCTGTTTAAGATTTTGGAGGAGATAGGTAGACAGGGTAAATGGCTGAAGGTATTAAAGGTGTTTTATATAACAGTCTATGGATTGGGGTACTAGTTAATGAGGATAAGTCAAGACAGATTTGAAAAGAGGTACGAAACAAAGTTGTCTCCTTTCACCAAGTTTGTTTTCACTTGGGGCATACATGAAGGGAAAAACAAGGCAGGAGAAGTAGTGCTCATTGGTTCTCAGATGAAAACATGGTCTTGCTGCAAGAAACAGACTGACAGCTGTCTGTAGTATTAAGAATGCTCAGTGAGTTTGTCATGATATGAGGGTGTAGTCCTGCCCCAAGATGTCAGCAATGATACCAGTAGGGAAGAAGGATTTTTTTATCTTCAGAAATTAAAGAGGAGAAGTATGTAGGCTTGAAAGTGTAGAGGGGTGGAAGAAATAAGGAAGAGGAATTGGAAGTAGTTGAGGCAACAGACTGGTATGTTATTGAATGTGTGGAATAAGAGAATGCTATCCTTAATGGGAAGGACTTTAGATAGTAAGGGTAATAATTCTCCTATGTGTAATTTATATGGGCAGGGATATAAAAGCTCAGATGAAGGTTTTGACAATGATTCAAGTTATATTTAATAAATTTGTATGGGTTTGATGATTGTGACAGGTAGGCTGAGGGTAATTTAGAAAAGGTGGATGGGAGGATGCCAGATTTTCCAAGATACATGGAAGCAATGAACATGCCACAACATCCAATACGGTTGGAAATGACCATTAAAAATGGATGCACTACTAACTGATAGATATATATGATCAAAAGGTTACATTGGGGTGAAAAGGTATACATGAAGATCTATAGAGGGAGCTATGGGGACAGTGACTGAAATGACCAAAGAGAACTTCCCTTAGGTGTGTCTGATATGCAAGGCAAAAAGGAATTCTGGCATAAAAAAGGTTCAGGTGTGGAGGAGGAAAGGAGCTAGGCAGGTAAAGGACATATTGAAAGCTGAAGCAAAAGGGGTTGCAATGGTATTTTAAGGAGACTGATGAAATGGAGAAAGGGTTTGGAGGGGAAGGAACACTATTTGTTTTATGGACAACTATTTAGTTGCCTAAAGGAGCAGTTAGGCAGAGGCATGGTGGAGAAGATATCAGGTGGGAGGTTAGTAGGAAGATGAGCAAGAATATAGAATGGTGTAAAATTAAGAAAGGCCAAACTGGGTGTACATCAGTGGCATAGCTGGAGGGGGGGCAGAGGAGCAGTCCACCCCGGGCAGCATTTTTGGGACTGTTAAATTTATTTTACTTTAACAGTTTAATTTAAAAATGTTTTTAAGGGCATTCTTCTTTAAGAATGGTCCCGTAGCATCACTTCCTGTTCTTCTGGGCTGGTCACACATGCGTGCATTAACCTACCGGCATCCTGTTCTTTCTGTCCACCAGTGCGCAGTTTTAAATACAGTACAGCATTTGCTGACAATGAGTGTTCAATTGACAGAATTTTGCTGCTTTGCCTGTTCCAGGTAAGGTGCTTGTGGAGTGTTCAATTCACAAAAATTTGCTGTGTGCTTTTGCTGCTTCATCCTTTCCAAGTAATGGGAGTTCTGCTTGTGAAGGAGTGTTCAATTCACAAAATTTTGCCATGTGTGTAATGCCCCAGTTAGGTATACCTGGAGGGTAGTGTTACTCAGGCTCAAACCCTGTACCTTAGCTACAAGAGCCCGAATTCTCTACCCATACCACCACTTGAAATTCAAGGAGTTGAGTCCATAGCTCTTAATTGCCCAGATTTTCCCAGAATGTCTGAATGTCTGGCTCATACTTTTAGTCTGTTCCTCTAAAATTTGTGGTTTTCTGGCAAACCAGTGAGAACCGAATTCACTAAACAATGATAGCCATTTCACTTTCAGTCTTCCTATCTTTCAGGAAATGCATGGTAACACAAAGCATTTTATTCTAGCAACTTTCTAAGATTATACAAGCAATGTTTAAAATGTGTCCCTGGTTTGGGGCTTTTGTTCTCCCCTCCCCCCCAATAAATGTTGGCTTTTTCCAGATTTCTTGTGCTGCAAAGTTGAGAGATATAGTCGAGTGTCAAGTGGATTTTACAAAGAGCTGATAGCTTCAGGAGAAGAGAAGTTTATGCTTATGCAAAGTCGGTTTTTATTGTTAGTAGCACAACAGGTAGTATACTTGCTTTTGATGTAGAAGGCTGTGGGTTCTACTCCCAAAGTATGTAGATAGATTGCTGATACTATACTGTGTTGTACTTTAAAGGGGTGGATGCTCCAGGCCCAAGAATATCCTCCTTTGGAGGAGATACCTAGTAACTATGAACCTGTTATCAGTTTGCCATCTATTCCCTATTGTAATATTACTAGCTTATTGCCTTATTTCATGTAACATAGACAATTTATTCTTCAAGGGCACCAGGCACTTTGTAGACAAAACAATGAAATATGAAGTTGTTTACTAGCAGTAACCTCTTCATTAGTTACAGGTCTCTTCAGTGTGGAATTATTTAGATGACCTTTACTTCTGCAGAGATTGTGCATATTTACTGACATTGGTGGATTGTAATGACAGAAGTTTGAATAGACTTTTGTGACGGAAATGTTCTGAATTTGGCAGTTTTGTCATTATTGGTTCATACATTTTGTTTCATTGCTTACTGGAAAAATGTTCAAAAGATAAATTTAAAACATGCTCTAACAAGTGTGCTGTATTACTCAAGGAATATAATTTAATACAATCAAGAAGGTGAATCAAAGAACACATGTATGTTTGTATGGTCCTAAATATGTCTGCAAGGGGTCTATGATTTAAAAACAGCCCAAAGGCAAACTTTATCTGTCACTGGCAAAATGCATTTTCTTTGAATGTAGGTTTCAATGCAGTTTCAAAGAATATGAGTTTCAAGGGCAGAGATATTTTAATGCTGTTTTCATCATGAAACTGTTGATTTGTTTAGCAGATGTCTATCTGTGTTTGTACTATAAAATTTAAAATAAAAGTTTTAAATTAAATCCAAATAATCATTGTAGAAGTAAAGCATAAAGCAGTATGCACATTACAGTCTTTATGGTAAATGGAGAGAAATAGCCAAGTAATGGGACACTGGAATGGCTGCAAAGGGGGAGGGCTGTGTATGGGGGCCACATGTAACCATGATTTTGTGAGGGGGAGGGGTGACAAACTCAAAGACAGCCCTGAGCAGCATAAACTCTAGCTGCACCACTGGTGTGCATACAGGAGATTAGAAGAAAAACTGGGGGGAAAACCATGAGAAGTTTGCAGCTGAGATGAGAGAAGGAAGATTTCAGATGAGGTGACATTAGTTTCTAGGTAGCATAAGAAAAGGCTAATGGAGGATGTACATTGGGAATTTTTTCACCGGTGGTACCAAAGACCAGTCAAGGTAAGAAGGAAGAGTGGTTGCCTGATGATAAATGGTGGAGATGCGGACAGGAGGCATTGGATAAATTACACATTTGGTTGTTCTCTAAAGTACTTAAGAAAAAATGGAGAGGGATAAAAGCATGTGCGACCAAAGATATTTCAGAAGAAAATAGATTTCAAGTGTAATTTTTGCTTCTTGGAAGAGTGATAAATGGGTGGAAGGAGAAAGAAAAGAGGCATTGTTAGTAGGAGCCAGACTTAAAAGTAATGGTGAAGAAGTGGATACATGATGAGGTGTTTTCATAGAGAAGAAGGCAGTTTAGGATGTGGATGTGAAAAATTTGGTGGGGATCAGGTAGGATGCAGCAGGTGGTGAAGATGTCAAGTGAAGGAAGTGTAGTATCAACTTAAGGAGGAAGAGGGAACACTATATGTGATAATTCAATAACTGGAAAGAGACTAGGAAAGAACAGAAAGGGTTACAGAAAGCAGGTTATGAGAGAAGTCAAGGACTAGCTTGTATTGCAGGGGATTTCAGAACTTTCTAGGTAGTTGATAGGGGATCATTAGTTGCAAACTGTATGAAGTCAATGGGAATTATATGATTATATGTTTATTTTTGCTGATTATGTGAAATGTAGGAAATGCATGTTTGGCATTTAAAAAAAATAATTAAAATGAAAGCTGAAAAAAGCATTACTATGCAAATCAGACAATAACATTAGTGTGTGCATTGCTTCTCGGTGTGTGTGTGTGTGTGTGTGTGTGTGTGTGTGTGTGTGTGTGTGTGTGTGTGTGTGTGTGTGTGTGTGTGTGTGTGTGTGTGTGTGTGTGTGTGTGTGTGTGTGTGTGTGTGTGTGTGTGTGTAGCCGTTGTTTCAGAAGCCTGAGGTGGGTATGCATGCATCTTGATTATTGCACTAAGTGATGGTTATGTATGCCACTCACTCTGTGTTTTACATCCATAAAGGTGAATGTGTTGGATTCACAACAAGTTTTGGACAAGTTCTACAACATAAGAAAAACTTCTGTCTTGAGGAGATAACTGTTCTCATGACATACACATGGCAGCTGCTGCTGTTAACAATCAAGGGCTGCATGTCCTGAAAGACACAGTTGGTCAGCAGATAGCAAGTGACCTACAACCATTTGGAGAATTTGAATATTGAGTACCAGCTAGCCGCTGGTAACGGACAGATATGTAAGCCAGGACTTGGAAGCAAGATACCAGAATAATAGCTTGGAAATGCATGACGGATGGTGATTCAATCACAGTATAACTGGCTGATGATGAGACATTCCTGAAATCAATGGGTAGAACAGAGTCTATACTAACAACTTACTGAGGTGAAGATGAAGGTGATGTACCAGGCAGTACCACAGGTTAATACACTGACATGGCACAGCATAGACGTTTACAAACATGTCCATTACTCATGACTTGTCATTTTCTGTCTACGTGTGCAGTGCTGTTTACTGTCTTTCATACTCCTGCAAAATTCTAGCTTTGTCTCTATTGCTATCTGACTCCTGCTCAGTTACAGCAAGGGTGAGTGCTGGACCAATAGAAGGCAGGGGTCAAGTCCCAATGTTTTATGCTAGCTCTTTTATAGCAGCAATGTGCCTTATTGCTTATAATTCTGTCTTCTTATTTGTTCATGGCATTATACAGTACAGTGTTGACTGTCTTCTAACAGAGTTCAAACTTTTGACATTAAATGGAAATGCTCCAAATTACTACATTACTGTTTTATTTATTTTAAGGTTAGTTAGCTAGTTAGCAGTTAGCTCTTACCATTTTTCCAGAACTTTACATTTCAGCTACTTTGCCTTCTCCTGTCTCTTCTGTTTCTTTAAAGTAGAGAAACCTATGTGCATTGTCTTTCCATATCACATTGTTAGTTTTACAAACCTGTTTTGGAGTTCAAACGTAGGGTCAAAAATTCTTCAGCCACCCCACCCATCTCCTTCTTCATTTCAATCCACTGGCTATGCCACCTCTTCACCAAGAACTTTGATTGGTGATCAGTCTTTTTACAATCAAGCCAAAATGGCCCTGTTTTTGTTGTTTTTTTATTTTTTTTACAGAAATGAAAGCAATTGTGCTTTGTATGATCTCTCTGCACATATTGCTCACACCTTTTTAGTATGATTTTGACCAAATGACCCATTTTTCTGCAGTGAAAACTTTTAATCATAACAGTGTTCTGTTATTTTGCAGTTTTTTATAAATTAAAAAATTGGATTCATTTGTCAAGTCTAAATGCTAAGCACTGCCACAGTCACAATGATTTTTTAACTCTCTTTTAATAGTTTGTTCAAATGTGTTTGAATATTATTTCTGAATGAAACTGCAGGAAAACATGCCTTCTTTTAGATAGCGAAAGGTTTGCTGTCTGAAGTTATACCAAGGTATAAATATCCTTTTTTAACTAAATGCTGCTAATGTCTTATTTAATATTGACAATTATTCATATTTTCCAGTGGTATAACCAAGAAAAAAGGACATGGCTTTCTTTTCTTAGATGAATACTTGCTGTTATCCCAATGCATCTTATCCCAAAGTTGTCAGTATTTATCCAAAGTATATATGTTTGAATTTTACAGTCTCTTAAACAAAGAAGGAAACACGTTTGATTTTCATACTTTTATTTCATCATATGAAACTCAAAGCTAGTCACTCCTGTCTCCTAACCTTCCAGTTCAGACTGCATGACATGTCTTACTGGAGTGGTCTTTCAGGTGGACACCTTCCATATTTACTGTTCTCTGGACATTGTCATCACTCCACACTTTGTGTCAATACTCCTCTACTATATGGCTCTGAATCTATGCTGAACTCTCAGGTCCTTCAATGTTGTCCTAAGCTTTTGATGTTCCATTGTCAAATTCACCAGGTTCCAATTCAATAACAGGCCATTTTGAGTATTAATGTTCATAGTTTCAATATAATTCAAATCCATCTTGTAGTTAGTACCCTCATACTACATCACCATGCTGGTCACTGCTATAGTCACACCACTATCTTCCATGAACAGAAACATAGTAATTGAATTTCCTTAGCTCTCAGGCAAGATTTCCCCTAACTAATATATAAGCCTCTTTATGTGTCCCCTGAAAAGAAAGAGAGAAAATGTTGCTGAAAATTAATTCAGTTGTTAACAGCATATTTTCTGTTTTTTTATCATTTTAAAATGTCAATGTTATTAATTTTTGTTAGCATATTCTGTAGTGCATTCATTTCAGCAGTGCAGACAACTGTCTTTCTACTAAATTAAATTAAAATGCGACACAGTTAGTCAAGTAAAAGAGGTTCTCTAATGTATTTTTATTCATATTAGTGTACTACAGAGCTATGGTTGCTAGTATATCATAACAATGAACAGAATAGAATAGATAGCAGGAGAGTTTTTTTTTTTCAAAAAACTTTTTATTGAATTTTTAAAATACAGAAATATAAAAAAAAAACAACAACAGCAAAATTAAAATGCATATTAAAAATGAAACATTAGGAGATATTTATGATGACACAATTTTGTAAGATGAATGTTTTGTCTCAATGCTGTCTGAGAACATACACTTAACTATCTACATCATATACAAATGTTAACCAAAGAATATATCAAAGTAGGTATAGATCTAAAATAGAACGAGTATAAGGATATAAATGAGACTGAGGTCCACAAATCCCGAAAGGAGGGTGGCCATCTATACACTATTAATAATATGTAACACCTTTTCTATAGCTTTGTTAATATGTGTCGACTTCTTGGGACTTTTCACTATCATTTTCGCACTGATGTATGTATGGGCTAGAATTTTAAAATTATTCCAATTCAGTTTAGTACGATCTAGCCAATTTTGGGTGATATATAATTTTATAAGTGAACATATGTATATTAGCACTTGCATGTCCAATTTAGAGATAAATATTTGGTAAGTGTAGTAATGCAGTCTCCCAAGATAGGGTGGATTTATGATAACCCATTTTCTGTAAACGGACTTTTAGGAGGTCCAAAGTTTGTGTGAACGATGACAAGACCAAAAATGTGTAGAAGATCTGCATTAGGTGTGAACAACAAGAACATGAGGGCATTTATTAGCATCAAATTTGTTAAGTTTAGAAGGAGTGAAATATGCATTATTGTTAATCATTAGTTGAGTGTAAAGAGTTTTTGAAGGGCAGTATTCTAATGTATTTTTAATAGCTGAGAGTTTCTGATTTATAGATATGTGAGAATTGTGTTTGTCCCAATAAGTAGAAAAAAAACACTGTATTATGAATTATCTGATTTATAAGATTATAAGATTTAGATAACATTTTCTCTGGAAGTGAGGACTTGTATAATCACTTTATAGTTAGTGATATCAGTGTTATCTACGTTGGTGTGTAAAACTTAGCATTAATAATATCTTTCATTTGACGAAATGGTTAGATAATTAGTATTAACCTTGAGAATTTTAGTATATTAGTGAGAGTTTCATTCTTGTACTGTATCAGATCCCAAACAGTGAGATCCTTAATCAGGGGAAAATTTGAAAGATTAATAGAAATATTGTCTAAGTTAATATTAGGGTTTAAATGGAGAGGTTGCATTAATTGAAATATATTTTCTAAATTTACAAGTTTTAACAGTTCTTGAAAAGCAATAATTTTTGTTTTAGAGTTAGGAATTTTTAACTTATTCATGACACCTAATGAAAGGAAAGGAAGAGCTAATGGATTGATATTTTTAATTAAAATATGTTGATACCATAATTTTGTCCAAATAGGATATTGACTATACTTCTCAGTATTTATATTTAAGATAGATAGTAGTTTATTGGCCGAGATAATCAAATAGTAAAGATGAAAATTGGGAAGACCAAGTCCTCCCCTATTTTTAGGTGAGATTAACTTAATGTAAGAAATTCTTACTGATTTAGGAAACCATAAGAAGCTAGCCAGAGTTTTATTAATTTTTGAAAAAAAAGATTTTGGAATCAACTGATCCACAGCATTGAATTGAAATAGCAGTCTGGGAAGAATATTCATTTTATTATAGCTGCTTTTGATAAAAGTGATAGATTTAGCAATTTCCATCTATTCAAGTCAAGTATAATCAACGACCATACTTTAGCTAGATTATTTTGAAATGTGGAGAGACCATTATGATTTATATGAATTCCCAAATATTTGAAATTCTGAACTATCCGGAAAGTGGAGTCAGGAAACAAATATGATTTGTGAGCAAGTGGATTTATGGGAAGAATATGTGTTTTTTGAGTGTTAATCTGATATCCAGAGACCTCTGAGAATTTTTCAATGGAACAAATTAGTTTTGAAAGATCTGAGCAGGGTGTTTGAAAGTATATTACAAGATCATCTGCAAAAGCGGACAAACAAACTTTAGTGTTAAAAATTCTAGGAATATTATGGAAGGTATTTTGTGTTATATATAATAATAGGGTTCTATATACAAATTAAATAGAAAAGGAGATAACGGGCATCCTTGCTTTGTGCCATTAATGATCTTTATACTTTTGGATATTTTCCTATTAATATAAAGAAAAGTATAAGAGTTTTTATATAGCGTTTTAATAAAGTCTATGTAGGTAGATGGTATATTGAAGCAAGACATAATGTGAAACAGAAAGTCCCAATTAACCCTATCAAAAGCCTTAGCGTCAAGAATCAATGCATACATAGGATTTGAGTCATTTTAGTAAAGTGAATAAGAGCATCAATTGTCAAGGTATTATCCCATGAATGTCTATGTGACATAAAGCCCGCCTGCTCCGATGAAATTAAAAATGGTAAAACATTTTTAGTCTAGAAGCAAGTAAAGAAGCTAAGATTTTAATATCAATGTTAATCAGAGAGATAGGCCTATAATTATTAGGATCAGTTTTTCTTTGTCTCTTTTCAAAATTAAAATGGTTTTGAGGTATTCCAATACAAGTCAGATATACCATAAATCATTATGTAGTTAAAAATTTCAAAAGAAGGGGTGAAAGCTCAGATGAGTAAGTTTTAAAAATTCAGATGTGAAGCCATCTGGTCCCGGAGATTTACTAGTCTTAAGTCTACTAATAGCTTCCGATATTTCTTTAATAGTCAATGGGGCAGAGAGTGTGTTTTGTTGATCATTTAACCTAGGAAATTTAATAGAAGGCATAAAGTTCACTATATGCTGTTTACCCTAGGATTATTTTCCTTTGAGTATATCTCTGAAAACAATGATGTAAAAGCTGCATAATTTCCAGATCAGTGTTGTAACTCTTGTTGTTATATTTTAGTGACAAAATTCTAGGAAGAGATTGATTACCTTTAATTATTCTGGCTAACACTTTAGAAGGAACCTGTGCCCATTCAGAGTATGTAGCTAATAGCCTTTGCTCTGATATGGTAAGATTATGTTAATGTAGAAGCAATAATTCTTTTTGGGAACTTAATAATAGTTCATATGTAGAGGAATGGGACATATTCTGTATTGATTTTCCAAATTTTGAATTTTGATTTAATTGTAATTCTTTATTTCTATATTGTTTTTTAAAATATGATGCTTTGTTAATTAATATACCTCTAAGAGTTGCCTTACATGCGCCCATTGTATATCTAAAGGAATATCTGATGTGACTAGATTAAGATATGTTTCTTTTATTGTTTCAGTTATTAATTTATGTGTATTTTCATTTAAAAGTAAATTATTATTCAGTGTCCAACTATTATATGAAGATAAATTTGGTGCATGTGAGGCCAAACTAATTCCAAGAGATATTCTAGAGTGGTCAGAAAAAAATCTAGGTTCAAGAGAGTAATTAATCTTCCTATAGGTAAGACAGTTAGAAATAAGAAAAATCTAATCTTGACCATGATTTATAGCATTTTGAGTAATATGTGAAAAAGTCTTTTTTGTCATACTGTGTTATGAGAGAGATAGGGTCTGTAAGGTTTAGATCTATTATTATTTCTTCTAAAGCAATGGATGCTTGAAAATTGTACGAGGAGGATTTACTAGTACGGTCAGTGTCAGGATTAATGATAGCATTCCAATCCCCGCGGAGAACAAAATAATGGTCTTTAAAAGAAGATAGAATATTATATGTTTGTATAAAGAAGATATGTTGTTGTTCACAAGGCAAAGATTAAAAAATATAATTGGCTTGTCAATGTTATAAAAACAGGAAATAATGTAACACCATCTTCCATTCACGTCATATTTCACGTCAGAAATAGTTCCCTGAAAATTGTTTTTAATTATAATGGCTACCCACTTGATTTTGTACTATTACCAGCTGCTACTATCATTTTAATCCATTTCTTGTTTTTTCTTTATCGAAGTCTTCTCTAGTTAGTGTGTCTCTTGTAAGAAGCAAATATTAGCCTGGGATTTAAATAAAAGATGAAATAGTAGGGATCTCTTGTTTTATTTTGTAATCCTCTCACATTCCATGAGTCAATACTTAAGGTCATAGTATTAAATAAAATAGATATATAACATATAACTAAGATTTGACAAAATGTAATATTAACTATAAACCTCAGTACCTTATACTTATTATAATGTATCATAATGTCTCCTAAAAAAATTGTTTTAAAGATTCTGTAATATTTCTTCCCAAGTACCGGTGCCTAGCCACCCATCCCCTACTAGAGAAGAAATAAAAATGAATTAAGTAAATGAATTTGGTTAACACTTTCAATGTCAATTGCAATGTATAAACATAATAAACTTTATATACAAGCTTAACTAAACAAAAAAACCTTATTATAATATCAAACATATTTACATATATAACTAAATTCAAGATGCCCAACATGCTCAATCCCTACTCACTTATTAAGTATACAAGCTCCAATTTTAAGTAAAATATATAAATTAAAAATTTCCTCAACATACATAATCCAGATATTAAAATGAATCAAGTTTATATATATATTACCATATATGAAAAGTATAAGGAAGATAGATTTAGCATTACCCATATATATAATACTTACTGTAAAAACTAATATTGATTGTATCAAAGATAAATTGATGTTTTGATTATGTGTAAGATAGCCATATACATAGCAGAACAAGATGTATTAAATTCAAGCAAATAATTATACAGTAAAAACATCATGTTTCATTTTGGTGATATTGTGAACAGTTATGACAGTAATGTCTAACTCAGAGCGTAAACATATGAAACATAGTTCTGAAAACAGTCATGTCTGTACCCCCAGAAGCACCTTTCAGCTGTCAGTCCCAGAATAAATAAATGTGTCAATCAAAAAAAAAAAGATAAAAAACTGTAACATTATGAATTGTATAGTTGAGAGACATTTCTTAAATTAAAAAAAACAGTAAACTATCAAGAAATGCACTCCACCATTCTCCTGTATGTACACTTAAAATTATTTAAACAGAACAATTAAACCTGAATGGGAAAAACAGGATTATTTTATAATACCTATATATAGATCTGTATCATATTCCTATTACAGCACATGACCCAGTATATATTTATTTAGGGTTTTATCTAAATATTTGTATGTGAAAAAAAAACCCTTGCATATAATATAACATTAAATATAAAATGTGCTTTGAAAATAAATATAAAACATGTTAATAAGAAGAAAACAACCATTCATATTTAAAAAGAACATTGTTTAGAACCAGTCATATCTTTACCAATAAAGAATAGAATATTATCGTTCAGTTTATTCTAAATGTAGACAGTGGCATATTAGAAGTCATTCATCTCAATAAAAAACATTCAAAATTATTTTTCATTTTCTGTTTTGTCTTTTGTCATCTCATGTCTTAATGTTATTTAATGACAAATTAAATCTCTAGTCATACCGGTTAGACTGACAATGTGAGAAGCCACTGAATTCAACTGTTATACTATCCCTTTAGTGTGCACATGTTTTTATTGTGACTGCTGCTTGTTTGAGTTATATGCCTTCGTTTATACTTGCCATTCCATGACTATATATCACTTAGTAAAATGTAACTTCAATTTATTATCCTTAAGTTAGTCGTGAAGCATTCCACTCATTTTTTTATATGGTGACTTGTCCTATTGATATGGTCGGTTTATAATAGACCTTCTTGTTTTAGTTGACATTAAATTGACTGGCTTTTGAAGCCGTGATTAACACTTGACTGGTTGTTATAGATGTAAGATTATCTTTCCAGGGCATCCACTTGTACACTTTCTGACTGCTTCATTTTGGGAGTACTTTCTGTATTCTTTATGTGATGGCTCTAAAATGTGTTGTAGTTTTGATTGTTTAAGATGACGTGATTACACACTTTGCGCTTTGGAGTAATTCACACAAAGGAACAACAGAAAAAGTGGATGGTTTAATGTGTATGAGTAAATGCACGTTACATTTCAGAAGCTAGCTTTAAAGTGAAACTAGCGAGTGTCCTCTGCAATGATGCGTCACCGCCGAAGCTCCGTATCTTCATGAAGGTGCGTGGCATAGTAGAAACATCAGCTGATGAGAAAAATAGAAGATTTTCTCTCTGACCAGCCTCGAGTCGTAATATCTCCCTCCAAAATGTTTATGACTGAACTAGGGCACTGTAATTATTTAAACTAAAAAAGCATGTACACTATTTGGGAAACATAAAGACATCTGCAATGCTAATTCAAATTGAAGAAGCATATATGCATATAATAAATCAGCATTTTTTTTTTTTATCTTTACACTTCCTTTCTTTAAATAAAAAAAAAAAAGAAATATAATATGTATATATATAGACACAAAATAGATAACTCATACTGTCTGCAGTAGCATAGCATTTATGAGAAAACCATCATATTAGCATTTAACTTGTTATAACTAAACAAAACATGAAAACTATATACATAAGCGTGAGAACCACAAGGCTTATTTAAAAGCTGAAAACTGAGTTTGTATTCCTGAATTCACAATAAAGAAAGCAGAAACTCTTCCTGTTTTCTAAAGAGAAAAAAGAAGGAAAAAATATATTTGTGTATATATAAACATTTTGTATACCCTTAGTAAGAATATATTTCACAGTAAATTACACATATTGTCTGTAGGAACATATCCTTTATAGGAAAAATATATATAGTCATCACATTTGTACCCAACAAATAAATGAAATGTTAGGAAACTGAATCGGAAGCTTTTAAATGCTTTAAAAAAACATCTTTTGCTCCCTTAGGATCAGAACACATAAACTTTTTCATTAAATGTAAAGGACAAGGTATTTGGATAAGACATGCGAAATCCTCTTTTATCAGGTCTGCACAATAGGAGAAAGTTTTTTCTGTTTAGTTTTATTTGAGGAGGAAAATCCTGTGAGAATGACAATTTGTGGGATTTCCATACAAACTGTTTTTTTTTAGCTGCTTGCAAGATTTGAAAAGCATCTTGGAAGTTTAATAATTTTGTATATATTATCCTTGGTGAAGAAGCATCTTGACTTGCCGTAATGCTCTGTGTGCTCTCTCAACAGTTATATTTTTTGAGGATGCTTCACAGTTTAGTAATGCCTCAAAAATACTCTTAGACACAGACAGCAGATTATTATTATCAAAGATTCTGGCAGACCACGAATAATAATGTTGTTTCTGCGACTCCTGGCTTCTAAGTCTATCAATTTAGTTTGTATTTCAGAAATAGCTTTATCTTTAGACTTTAAATCACTTTCCAATGACTCAATTTTTATCTCCAAAGCTGAATTACTGTTTTCAATAGTACTCATTCTGTCATTTATTTGCTTTAAAGTATTACCAAAGTCAGTAAATTTTCTGTGAAGTTTTGAATAGCACTTTGTATAGGCTTTAATGCTAGCTTTAGTTCATCTAAATAAAAGTTTGAGTCATTTAATTCTTTGTTACTTACTTTGGCAGGTTCAGGAGAATTTTAGATGTTCTCAATCTTTTGGAAGTGGTATCTGAAAATTTGGCCTTGTGGACTGAGCCTCCATAGACTCAGATTTAGTAGCCATGCCCAGAGATTAGATGTTGATACCAGAGGACAAGTTTCAGAAGAGATTCTGAGCAGCAGCCCACCCAAATCAACACACACACCAAACTGTTCTGAGGTAAAATATGTCCCAAAATAAAATTTCCAAAGGTAAAAATATTCCAAATGTATGTAGAAAGCTTTGTAGAATCTTTTTATGAAAAAAACTGAGGAAAAATGTTATTCCCAAGTTGTAAAAAAATAGAGATGTTACAAATCTGTGAGGAGCTCAAAGAATAGGGACTAGTCTAGTCGGCAGCCATCTTGGAATCGAGATAGCAGGAGAGTTGTTGACCTGACTTTTAATCCCATCAGCCCTTTACATGTAATTATTTGATCTGAGATAAACACTTATTATCCTCATGCTAATGTAAACTAATCTATGAACTATGAACTATGAACTATCCTCTTAAGCCCTCTGTAAAGAGGAAAGCTGTGGCCTCAGCACATCAAGTTAATTAAGAAAGTTGTATAATATTTTAGCCCAAAAGTTTTGACACAGTGCATTGATCTTTCTCAGAAACTAAACAGTGCATCTTTAAAACCAATAAAAATAAGTTTTTGAATTTGCCCTGTAAAATTATGATTGTGGTCAAAAATTATAACTCTAGTGATCACATCTTATTAAGTTTAATGGTATTGGCTGCGAAAAAAGCAATTAAAATGGAAATTAAAATTTAAACCAACTGTAACTGAAACACTGAACATTGTAAAGGAGAACTTAGAAATAGAAGTAAATTAAATTTATGGGAACAACACTTGCAGAATAATGTTTAGATGGAGGAGGAGTGAAGTTTAAAGGAAGCCAGGAATTGAGTAGTTTATGTAATGCTGGATTGAATGATAATTTTTAAAATGAAAACATATCTCTCTCATGACTACTTAAAGGTACTGCTGCTCAACACTAGGAGTTTAGATAAAAAAATGCACTCCCTGGAATCAGGCCGCACCCTGGAGAATGCAGACATTTGCGCAGTCATGGAAACATGATTCAGAACCATGGAAAGCACCCCAGCTATCAAAGATTACAATACCTTTCACACATTTTGATTCCACTCAGTTCCGGATAAAACAAAGTGAGGAGGTGTGTCAGTGTTCATAAAGGACAGGTACACTGCTAGACTGGTCCAACAACATGAGTCACTTGAGCTTGAGCTGCTCCATGCCCAACTAAACATAGGTGTGACCCCCCCCCCCATCATATCCTTGCTAGCTACAGTTCTCCTAACATGAGTCTGGAAAACCACACCCCCTATCTAAACCTACTGGAATCTCTTAGCATTCAGCCTAATGCCATACGTATGGGTGACTTCAACTACCTGTCCATAAATTGGGAGACTTATACGACCCATCATTCACTTGCTCAAAGGTTTTCATACTTTGTCAATGCAACTAGTTAGCTCCCTATGCATTAACTTCTCCCTGGTAAGATCTGACCACAAAATGATCTCCTTTAGTATTAAAACTAATGTAGAACCCCCATCAAACTCCAAACCTGTTAAGAACTTTGCTAAGGCCAATTACATCAAACTGACAGCTTATTAAATTTCCAAGCCTCACCAAACCCAGGTGACACTGAGGCCTGCTCTGAGCTGTAGACAAAAGCACTGTATAACCACACTCATAGCTGCATAGAAGAGGCAGTACCTGTCTGAGTGAAATCTATGATTACTGGCAAAAATAAAACACTCTGGTGGACCCCTAGCATAAATAGGCTATACAACAAAAGGAAAAAGAAATCCTCTCCAAAGCCAAAAAGGAAAGGACAAAACAATGCAAAAAGATACTCACCAGTCTAAACAAACAAACTAGAAAGCTGATCAAATTTACTGAAGCAAAGACAGCCTCCCAGGTGAAAGATAACCATAAAGCTTTTTTAATTATGTTTGTAACCTCAGGGGAAATGCTCAGCAATGTGCCAAGTTAATCATGAATAGCAAAACTTATACCCAGCCTGAAACTATAGCAAACCTGATGGCAGACAAGTTCAGTTCAACCCCCCCCAACCATCACCTCCTACCACACTCAAAGAAATCCCTGCAACCATACCCCTACCAGTCATTATGAGGGAACAGGTCCTTACTGTACTCGCTAAAGCCAAAAACACAGCCTCCTTTGGTCGCAACAACATTCCAGGATGCTTCTTAAAATAGCCTAAAATAGAATCTATCAGGGCCACTATAAACCCTCTTTAACCACAGCCTCCAGACAAGCTTTGTCCCAGAGGAATGGAGAACTGCAACAGTCATCCCTCTGCACAATGGGGACCCATCAACTGACCCTGGAAACTACAGACCCATAAACCTGACCAGTTTTATCTGAAAGGCCATGGACATGAACAATAATGGCATAGAAACTCTCAAAATGCTGAACCAGAATGAATTTGGCTTTGTCAAAGGGAGGTCTTGCCTGCTCAGTCTGGAGGACTTCTTCAACTGCAGGCTAGGAGCAATCACTGAATGCTCAGACAATGTTGACATCCTACAAAAGGGTCTAAAAATTACAAATAACTGGTGCCAAAACCATGGTCTGAGACTAAATGCTAAAAATGCGTACTCATGCCCTTCAGTAAATCAGATATCCCTGCAAATTATAATATTGATAGCATACACCTAAAACTAGACCCAGTGGTGAGGGACCTGTTGCTCGTCTTGTGTATCTGAATAAGATGATGAGGTTTGGGTGTTCGTTTAAGTCGTTTATTACACACAAACACATCAGAATGGATGATTGGAACATTAAACTTTAACTAACTAACTGACTGACTGCTCCACACATACATGCCTTCACTCTGGCTGCTCACTCAAAACAGCATTCTTGTGTGCACATGCTCAGTACTTATATGCATGTGCCCACTGACTGCAATGGTTCTTAAAGGTACAACACACACTCTGATCTAAATCCTCCCTCTTTGACTATTCTGTCTTGCAAAGAAAAAATGACAATTAAATAGGCATGCAAATTATACAGACATTTATAAACAAAACAATCAAGTCCAGGTTGCCGTATATCTAGGATTAGGTCCTGAGATACGACCTGGTCTCATAATGTAATTATCAGAACTGGGTTTAGCAACAGGAACAGTCACTGGAGAATGTTCTGCTTCAAGATTTTCTGGGATACTTTCAGGAACAGAAACAGATGAGGAAATGTTCTCTGGAACAGGCGCATTGGACAAATCACTCTGAGAATTAGAGTCTCCATTACAGGCAAAATGGCTTGGACACCGATAGTAAATCTTTCTGTTTCTGTCTAAATTCCATACCTTGCGTTTCAATGATGGACGATCTCAATTCCTCACACAAATGTTTCATAAGTCCAATCTAATCAAATCCTTTTACTGTCTACATCCTCACTATCTCTCTTTCTTAAAACAGATTAAGAGGTTTGCTGGTTTTGTTGTAGTAGGACTTTTGGGACAAATGCGTTTTTAGAAGTTGAGCTTTTACTGCTTTTTTATTTTCAGCACATGGAACCAAGAAATTCTTATTAATTGGTAGTGTGGTTCTTGTTTGTTTCAACATCAGTCTCTCAGCAGGTAAACCAAGTAAATCATCACGAGGAATGTTCATAGGTTCATAGGTGTTTACTAGGCTAACAACCACAAGGGCTTTTTTAAGCCTAGCTATGCATCCTAAATCTCTGACAAGTTTTGATACCCATGATAAGTGTAAGCATGGGCCAGGGAGATGAACCATTTACAGGTCACCTGTGTCTATTAGAGACATAGGTGCCAAACCAGGGATGAATTTCTGTTTTTCCATTCAATTCTCCAAGTTGCACTGGAATTTGGTTAGGGAGGAACTCTGCTTCACATGGATGGGGAGCCTGTTCCATAGATGGGGTAGTCTCTGGGATAAATACCTATCTCTCCAGCAGGTCCTATTTATGTCACAGGCAAGGTTTAAGTCTTTAGAATAGATAATTCTGGTGCTGTTTGTTTTGTGGATATGCAAGAGGTTCATCAGAGTGGGGTCTGACAATGCCGTGTATGCCAGGCATAAATCTCCCCTCAAAAGCCTGTAGGAGACAGAATACAGGGATAGGTCCTTGAGGCGGTCTGCATAGGATATTTTACTTATGCCCTGTATTCTTTTAGTGAGGATCATCTGTGGACATTCCAATTGCTGGATATGCCTGGTTGGGTACATACTAAATGGTGCATTGTACTCAATAATAAGTCTGATGAATGCCAAATACAGTGGAGCAATGACTTCCTTGGACTTAGATGCCATACCTTTGTTTATAAGTTGTACAACATAGAATGATTTTCTCACCACTGTAGACATGTGATGGTCAAAGGCTGGATTACTATCTACGTGTGTCCCTAAGTCCCTGCCTACTGGGTCAACTCTAAGGGTTGTGTTGTCAATATGACAGTTACCAGGGATGGATGACTTTCCAAAGGAAACTATTATACATTTCTTGGAATTTAGTTTTAGTCCATGGCTCTGACACCAGTTGTTTCTCTGTGTGAGCCCCTCCTGGAGAACATTTGTGTCGGTGTGAGATTCAATGATAGCTCCTAATTTGCAATCATCTGCAAATTTAGTCAGTCAGAGACCACTGACATTGGCCTTGACTTCTGAGAAGTAAATGCCAAAATGGAGCGGTCCAGGACTGATCCCTGAGGGACTCCACTTGTGACTGGCCTCTTTATAGAGGTGGACGCCCCAATTCTAACTTCCTCGGTCCTATCTGTGAGCCAGTTGGCTATCCACCGGGTGACATATGGGTTTGAACCTGACCCCTTGATTTTTGTCAACAATGCCTGAGTGGGGTATGTCATCAAATATCTTGGTCAGGTCATGGTAGGCAGTATGAATGATTATGCCCTCATCCATTGCTTTGGTGACCTTCTCAAAGAAGTCCACCAGGTTGAGTAGGCATGATCTGCCCTTGACGAAACCAAACTGAGTTGGATCCAGTGTCTGGAGGTTTACTTGTATCTCTGTTGATTATCTCCATGATAATTCTTTCCATGGCTTTACATATAAGACTAGTGAAACTTATGGGTCTGTAGTTTCCAGGGTCTGTAGATGGCCCACCTTTGTGCAGAGGAATGACTGTTGCCTTTCTCCATTCATGAGGCACAAAGCCTGTTTGGACGCTACAGTTAAATAGTAATTCCAGAGGCCCTGATAGGTCATGTTTCGTGCTATTTAGAAGGCATCCTGGGATATTGCCTGGGCCCATTGATGCAGTGTTCTTGGTCTTAGAGAGAGCATTACAAACCTGTTCCCTAGTGATAGTAGGGGGAGTTATATTTGATGATATTTCCTGAGGAAAAGTTGAGGGGAAGAGATGGGTAAAGTTGGAGCTGAATTTATCAGCCAGGAGGTTTTCTATATCTTCCACATCAGTATAGGTGGCTCCATTTACAATGAGCTTTGCACACAATTATGTATTGCCTTTGAGGTTGCGGACGTAGATAAAGAATGCTTTGTGGTTGTCCTTGGCCTGAGAGGCCAAACTTACCTCAAATTTGGCTTTGGTAGACTTTATTTGTCCTCTGAGTTGTTTGTTTAGTTTGATGAGAGTGATTTTATCCTGCTGGGTACTGCGCCTCCTAAGTTTTGCCATGATATTCTTCCTTCTGTTATGCAGCCTATTGATGTTGTGATTCCACCAGGGTGACTTGTTTTTTGAGTTAGTTCTATACTTCGTCCTAGTGGGTACAGATGCCTCTATCCAGCTATTAACATTCTTGTGTAGGGTTTCTGTGAACAGTTCTGCATAGGAAGCAGTGTTCACAGGGTTTATGGGGTCTTGAAACTTTGCCAGGTTCTCACTTAATAGCAGGAGGTTAGCCTTAGAATAGTTCCTGAATATTTTAGGTTTAGCTGGGGTCCATGTTTTATTTTTACTTCAAGGGAGACTATTTTGTGGTCTGACCTTACCAGGAAAGGCATTACAGTAGGGGGTGTGCAGTAGTCTCCCATATTAGTGAAGATCCAGAATTGCTGTACCCCTGGTTGGTGTTTTGACTATCTGGTCCAGGGAGTTTGTGTTTACAAAATCAAGGAATCTCTGTGCATGTATGTTTGATGTTGTATAGGATTCCTTGTTAATAGTGGGGTAATGGTATTCGGTTGGATGGTTAATGTTTCTAATAAGTTAAAATACATGGTATAGGTTTCCTTGGTCATAGAGGGGGACCTATAGCTTGCAAGGAATTGATATTGGATTTTTACCTATGGTGATTTGAACATGGAGCAGCTCAAGTGCATTGTCCTGTTTGACCACCCTTGAAGTATATTAATTTTTGATGTAAATAGAGACATCTCCACATTTAGTCCCTGCCTGTGAAATAGCTGGCCTAAATGTGTGGAATGCATTATAACTTTGCACTGTTGGTGTGCTCTCCATGGCTTGAAACCATGTCTCAGTGACCGTAGAGATATCAGCATTCTCTAGGGTAAAGAAAGCTTCTAGGGAGTGGATTTTTTTTTTGTTTAGACTCCTAGCATTAAGCAGTAATACCTTTAGATTTTCTTAGTTTTGATTTGCTACATCAGAAGTACTTTCAGTTTGGCATTGCCTAAAAAAGGCACTATGGGGGAAGACAATGTTTTAGCTAATATTCAAAAGCCTAAAGGGGAGAGGTGCAGACCATCCCTGGCAAAGCAGCATGGTCTGTTGACCATCTCCTTCCATGCTGATAAATATTGCACCCCCTTAAAATGACACTAGAAACTAAGCCAATTATTAAAGTCAATCATCTTTTGTTTGTATTGTGGCACCATCCTTGGAGAAGGCAAAATGCTGCTCAATGCTAGGCTCATACCAGCCTGAGACACATATTCCAAGAGCTCCATGATGTCTCTCTTTATATAGTCTAGGGAGGTACATCTCAGGTCATTTACTCCCACATGGATGATTGAGTTATACTGGTACTTGTGGTCCAATGACCTGAGTGCATGTGTAATGTGTTGGATCCTAGCCCCTCATAAGCAAGTGGCCATAACTTTCTCCTTACTCAGCCTGGTGAGAGAGACATCAGTGTGTCTCATGATGGAGTCTCCAATGACTAGAATGTTGGATTGTGTGGTGGTTTGCCTTATGAGCTTAGATGTAAAGGCTTCATGAGATGTAGCTCTATGTGTTGATATGGGTGTTGTTTTGAAAGAGCTCATTTGGGGCTGCTGAGGGTATTTATTATGTGTAATTTGTCTAGGAGGTCTTTGTGGTTTAGGAAGGTTACATGCAAGTGTCTCAGCATATGTGTGTCGATATGTCTGCTTTGAATTGCGTGTTATGGCTGCAGCATGTACTACTGACAACCTTATTGACATTAGGAATACTTTTATATGATAGCTTTGCCTCCAGTGACATTGTGTAACTACATCTCTCACATACCATATCAGTTTGTTTGAGAATTAACTGGTTGTCAGTAAACATGAGGCAATTTCTACATTGTCTCAGGATGCCCATATCCACCAAGCTAGTAACGGAAACAGTAGGAAAGTTCATATCCATGGCAACAGACCCTTTTTTATTGATTAGACAGTTGGAGTGAGAATATCAATCACTGTCAGGAGTATCTGGTTTGTAACTATGTGGACAGTACTTGCCACCGCAAACTAGTTCTCCTGTGTGCAACCAGGTATAGGAGAATTTTCAATTGTGCTTTTACAGGAAAAATGTCAGTCAAGGTGTCTGTGTTTGTACAGAGCACTGCCAAACACTTGAGGGGAAACTAATACATAGACCCCTGAAAATTTAAAGATGAAGTATTTAGGCAGATATTCTGATGTTAGAAACAAATCAAGCAGTACTTACTGAAAACAAAGAATTAGCTTATCAAGAATGATGAAAAGAGGGGAGTTGCATGAATGGCTACTGCCTGGCTACTACTAATGCTGGTCTCATGACAGCTTCACTCTGTTGGGATACAATGCTCCTTTGCTTCTTCTCTCACCAGAAGCAAAATGTTAGCACCAATCTCAAGAAGAGAAGCAGGCCACAGCCTGTTTGGTGATCCACAGTCTTGTACCAGATGAAGCAAGGTCTGTAGGCTTGTAGCCTTTTTCTGGTAGATGCTTTAAATAGCAACCAGACCAATCAGGAACATTAAGCACAGACACTCACTCTCCAACCAGAAACAGTCAGGTTCAATGCACTCTGTTCCTTCTCTCACCAGGACCAGAATATAAGCACAGATTCCAAGCTGTCACCTATAAAGCAGTTATTGGGCTTTCGGGTGATCAGCAGTCTCCAGGAAATAATGTCCCTGTACTCCTTCTCTCACCAGGAGAAATCAGAAGCACTAATCCCAAGATGACTACTGAAAGGTAGAATGCGGGCTCTCGAATAACTGTTGGTCTTTCAACAGACGTTTAAAGATAAAAGAAAAAAATGGTTTATCCTAAACACTGCAGTGTGCACTACACAGTTAGATATGAAAGTGGGTAACTTAAGTTTTTGCTGTCTAAGTGGAGAGCCACTATTTTAAAAGAGCAAGACAGACTGAAAGGAGATTGCATTCTGGTACTATGGGATACAGTGGAATGATCAATAAATTTAAATATTTGAAGGGGAGGGATTTCACAAAATAATAATTTTGTGCTTATCACACCAGCCAGTGAAAGGAGAGAGGGAAGGAGATATATGGTCAAATTAACATAAGGGGCAGACAACTCAAAAGACAGTGGTGTTTAAGAACACAACAGTAACAGGGTGGGAGGGTGAGAAAAATTCTGCCTAACTCACAAGAGACAGAGCTGTGGTCTCTTTTCAAGTTTCTAAGATTAAGCAGATTAAGAAAAACATCAGTATTGTCTCATTTGGATTTTTCCAATAACTATTTCGCACTTTGAACTGCACATTCAGCCAAGCCATTAGATTGTGGGTATTCATGACTATTAGTAACATGAACAAAGTCCCGCATTTCAGCAAATCTTTTGAACTGTTGACTTGTAAACTGTGCACCATTGTCAGAAATGACTTTGTGTAGACTACCATGGACAGAAAAATGTCTCTTCAACTTCGTAATGACAATACTGGAAGTTAGGTTAGGAAGTAGGTCAATCTCAAACCAATTTGAATAAGAGTCTACTAAAACCAAGTAATGTTGACCATTCCATTCAAAATAAGAGTCTACTAACACCAAGTAATGTTGACCATTCCATTCAAAATATCTATTGCCACTGTCGACCAAGGTAGTTCAGGAATCTGATTTAGCTGAAGTGGCTATTTTTGATGATGCAGTTTAGTACTATTACAAATAGAACAAGATGAGATTTCCTTCACGATATCTTTTGACATAAGAGGCCAAAATACTAGCCCTTTCATCCTTATTTTAGTAGAATTAGTTCCTGGGTGGCCACAATGCAAGATTATGATATACTCTTGTTGCTAGGATTTTGGAACAATCACTTTTGGACCTTTCATGATGATACCATCTTCCATACAAATATTGTCTCTGTAAGGAAAATACTCCTACATATCTACTGGTAAACAAGATTGCTTTGATGGCCATTCTTGACTGATAAAGTGGTTGAGTTTCTGGAGAATTGGATCTGAAGCTGTGTGAGTTCTAAGCTCATCAAGACATGTGAAAGAAAAATTCCTCACTTCCATGACTTTAAAATCAGGTTGCTCATTCTCATGCTGTTCAGTGTTTTTTCTGGTCAATCTGGATAAAGCATCAGCAAGATAAAGAAGTTTGCCTTTTGTATAGACCATTTTGAAATTGTACTTTTGCAATTTTAACATCACACATGGTAGTCTAGCAGGAGCTATATACATTGGCTTTTTCAAAATAGTGACCAAAGGCTGGTGATCAGTTTCTATTTGAATAGATCATCCATAAATATAATCATGAAACTTCAAACATGCAACCACAATTGCCAAGAGCTCTTTTTCAATTTGAGCATACTGCATCTTGGTTTGGGTTAGAGTTCTGGATACATAGGTTACTGGCCTACTTTCCTTAAAGAATGACTGCACCAAGACCAAACTCTGAAGCATCACAGGAAAGAGTTACTGGTTTGTGAACATCATAATATCTCAAAGTGGGTGGAGTGGCAATTGTCTGTTTCAGGACATCAAATACTCTTTGGTGTTGTTCCAGGCAGAACCAAGTTACATTTTTATGTGCCAGCTCTCGTAGTGGTGCTAAAAGATCACTTAAATCTGGAATTAATGTGCCCAAATAATTAACCATAACAAGAAAACACTGTAAAGATGTGTCATTGTCTCGAGCTGGCATCTCAAAAATTGCAGTTTGCCTGGAGGGATCTGGCCATAAGCCTGAACTGGTAAACAAATGACCCACATAATTAACTTCTTTCAGCTTGAATTTACATTTCTATGGATTCAGTTTAAGATTCACTTCACAAGCACGTTACAGAACTTTCTTGAGGTTTCTATTTATGTTCAAGTTCACCACTGCCTCCTACTAGAATATAATCTACTATAATAGCACATGGATAGCCAGAAAAAATTTGTTCCCTCACATGTTGAATGACTTCACTGGAAAAAATGTATTCCAAATGGCATTCTCGAAAATCTGTACCTTCAAAATGGTGTACTGAATGTGGCTAACAATGAAGATTTTTGATCAAGCAAAATTTGCCAAAATGAACTTTTTGCATCTAAGACAGAAAAAAAGAGTGGCATTTGGCATAAGGGCAGCAACCTCTTTGACTGTACACATTGGAAAATGAGATTGTTTTAAGGCTTTGTTCAAATCTCTTGGATAAATACATATTCTAGTATCATCTGAGCTTTTCTTATGAGCTACCAGCATGGAGGATACCTATTTAGTTGGTTCTTTTAATGGGTAAATTACTCCTAAATGCACCATTCTGTCTAGCTCAGCTTTGACTCTGTTCTGCATTTCCACTGGAACTTTCTGTACTGGTCTAATGATTGGGCTGACCTCATGGTCTAACTTCATGGAGTACACAACTGAGAGTTTGTCTAGCTTGTCTTCGAAAATATCAGCATACTCTGAAAAAAAATCTGCTCTGTTATCACTTATGCTTTCATGGTGGACTTCTTTATTAAATGAAAGCAGTCCCATTTTCAAACTGTCCTTGCAGCCTAACACTGACTGCATGTGTCTCTTGACTACATAAAACTGCAAGTCATAGCTGTTCCCAGCAGACTAACCTGAAAACATTATTGAGCCTTCTGTTTGAATTACTTCACCACCATAAGCAACAAACGTTGCACATATTGCCAAATTAAGTTGTTCTCCAGCTTTTACTCTAGCAAACCCATCTGTTGACATAACATTGCACTTTGAATCAGTATCTCCTTTGAGCTCTATACGTCTCCCATTAATCAGAATAGTACAAAATACTTTGTTTTTTGCCAACAAATCTACCGCATTGACTGTTTCACCAAGCACAGACATATCATCAACATAAAAAGTAGGCTTGCAGCTTTCTATTTGATCAACTTGCCTCTCTGAATGCTCATTTTTAATAAAAGAATGTGCCCCTTTAGACTTGCAGAGCCTTTTGAAATTATTCTACTTTTAACATGCGTGGCACTGCTGACCAAAAGCTAAGCAGTTCTCTTGTTTGGGCTCTTGGCTTCCTCCACAATTATGACAGTTGACTATGAAGCTAGTCACAGGCTTTGCTGAGTCACCCTTCTGCTTTACTGAGTGTGCCCTGGATTTCACTGTAACTGCTCTGGGTTTTGCTGAAGCACATGGGTTTCGCTAGAGTGGCCCAGGGTGTGGTCGTACCCTTAGGCCTGTATCTTTTAACCTTGTGCTGCATACTATCAACATTAGCACTGTAAGACACTGCAAGCATGCTTTTCTCATTTGTAAGCATATGTGTGTGCTTTTCTGTGAGCTCATATATCTGACAAATCTCTATGGCTTTGCTCAAAGTTAAATCACTGTCTCAAAGCAAAATCTTTCTCACTACATCATTAACACCACATACAAGGCTGTCTTTTATCAACTTGTCTCTTAGATCACCAGATCTGCACATTTTTGCTTATTTCTCAAATCAGTTATATATGCTGTAAAAGTTTCACCAGGCTTTTGATCTCTTGTGTAAAATATGTGCCTTTCCCTTGTAATATTCATTTGTTGGTTGCACATTTCTCTAATTTACGTTTTAAGCACTCGGAGTCTTCTTTCGTTTCAGCTTGTACCACAATATGGCAGTCTTCCCCCTCCCCTGCATACACAGCGGGTATATGCACAAATGAATATTCTCTCTCAATGGCTTCTGAACCAGCTAAATTAAGCAAAATAAATGCTTTGTATGTGTGTCTTTGTCAGAAAAAGCAGCCTGTATGAAAATATCATGTTCTTGCTCAAACACTCTAATTTTCTGCAATATTGTTAGCAAACACAAGCAGACTGAGTCAGCAAAATGCTTCTGCCATGCCAAAAGTTTCAAACACATACCAGGTACTTGTAAAATATTTAACTGCACAATAATGTCTTCAAAATAACTGTATTCTGCGAAATAACTATAGTGTAATAATGAATACACTTGCCAACACTTTGCACACTTCGGATCAAGGGAGCCCGCAGGATTGTTTGCATGGGGGTGCAAACCCAAGCCCCGCCTGTGCAGCCCCACCCCTCTGCTGTCCCCACCCACTCAGCCCCCCCACCCACCCACCCACGCAGCCATTGCAGTGTCCCATTACTTGGCTATTTCTCCCCATTTGTCATAGACACTGTTCAAATCTCTCAGTGTGCATAATGTTTTATGCTTTACTTCTACAATGATTACAGATATTTGGATTTCATTTACAACTTTTATTTCAAATTTTATAGCACAAACTCTGATAGACATTTACTAAACCTAAACAAAGCAATAGTCTTACATTGAAAACAGACTTAGCATTAAAACTTCTTTACCTTTGAAACCCACATTCACTGAAACAACATTGAAACCCGCATTCAAAGAAAATGCATCTGGCCAGTGGCAGGGTAAGTTTACCTTTGGGCTGTTTTCAAATCATAGGCTCCTTGCACACATTTTTAGAACCATGGAAAAGTTATTTGATTCACCTTCCTGACTGTATTAATTATACTATATAATAATTGAATTATATCCCTTGTATAATACAGCACCACTTGTTAGAGCGTGTTTTAAATTTATAGTTCTGAACATTTTTCCTTTAAACAATGAAACAAATCATATGAACCAATAATGACAACCTGCCCAATTCAGAACATTTCAACCATAAAGGGCCACTCTACTCAAACTTCTGTCATACAATCCACCAATATCAATTAATATGCAGAATCTTTGCAGAAGTAAAAGTCATCCAAATAATTCCACATTAAAGAGATCTGAAACCAGTGAAGAGGTTGTTGCTAGAAAACAACTTTATATTTCAGTGTTTAATCTACAAATTCAATGCCTGCTGCCCTTGAAGAATAAATTGCCTACGTTATATTAAAAAAATGGTAAGCTGGTATATTGCAATAGGGAATGAGTGGCAAGCTGAAAAACAAGTTCATAGTTATTAGACATCTCATCCAAAGGAGGACATACTCAGGACTGTAGCACTCCACTGCCTTAAAATACAAATCTACATGTTGTGGGAGTAGAACCTATAGCCTTCTGTATCAAGATGCAAGTATGCTACCTGCTGTGCTGCTTTAAAAATTCTATACCACAATAGTGATACCATTTGCTAAACAAAACAGTTGCACATTTTAAGTAGGCTTAGCATGAGCAGCAGTAAATTTCTCTTCCCTTGAAGCTCACAATTCCTTGAAAATGCACTTGAAAATAAAATCCACCTGCTAACTCTAACTAGGGCATTTCACTCTCTCATACACACCTCAACCTCTTAGTGCAAGAAATCTGGACAATGCCTAAAATAAATAGGAACAGATTATAAATATTGCTGTCATGAACTTAGAACATAGTTAGAATCTACACCTGCTTCTGACAAAGTACCTTCTTGATGACACACAGGACAAATATATATTTGTGCAGTTATTCAAATATCTACAAAAATATCTAATGTACGAAATACCAACAGTTAAAAGCAATCTAAGCACAAAACATTAATAAAACCTAATCACATCTCAAACCAGTATTTGGTTGCACTCCCACTTCCCCTGCTAATTATATATACCATCTTCGAAGTGGTGCAACAGTGAGGAAAGGCCATATACTCTTCCCTGGTGTAACTTCAATTTTATAGATATTTTTTCTTTAGATATTTTTAACTGTTGATATTTTGAACTTTAGATATTTTGTCAACATTTAAGCTGTTAATATCTAAACTTTCACTCTACCTTTCACATCTTATAATACATTGCAACGTTTCAAGTTAATAAAAGAAGCAAGCTAATACAGTTCTTAGTTTATGCAACCCACCCACTCTGCATCATGCTGTACTCCTAGATCCCTTACTACATTTAGCTGCTACATCTGTTAGAAAATATATAATTAGAAATATAAAAGGCAGCAATTAATGAAATTTCTGTTTTGTCTACTTTGTAAAATGCATGGTATTTTAGGGCAAACATAATTTTATGAAAATCCAGAGGAAGAGGTTCTCTTAAGATGTTAAAGTACAGAACAGCTCCCCAGTAACTATGGTAACTAATACTTTGCGAGAAGCATTATATGATATTGCAGTGCATAATGTATCCCCATATCACACCCCACATCTTATGCATCCTGTATTTCATTGCATCAAATCTGCAAAATAGCTGGGTAGTCTGCTTCTTTTCCTACCAGTCACATAGTGGAGAATGTTATCTGCCATCTTTTTTTGTCAGCCTAGCTAGTCACAACAAAATCAATCACTAGTGACATATTCTACACGTTTGTAACTAAGCAGAGGCAAGCCTGCATGAGGCTGTCTCCATTAAATGTATATAAAAAAACACTTCTGTAGTGTAAGGTTCTTCCTTTGCTTACCCTTTCAAATTTAAAGTATCTTTGTTATAATTCCAGCAGTCTGAAATTTCAGTGAAGTACTTAAAATGAACCTATAATGCTACAGGTAATGAGAATAGTCCTCATGAAATGTAATTGTGTAGCTACCAGTTCAACAATGAATTCTTAGAATATTAAAGTAAAATTGATAGAGATGTAACTGAAAAATCAGGAGAATGTAGTGTTTGCAAACTACAAAATCAAGTAACAGTAGCTGACACAGCAGAGTTTCATACATTATTTTCTCCTGCATTTTACCAAGTTGTGTTTAATCTGTTTGTATTGCGTTAGCTCTTTGTTGTTTTTTTTTTAATTTATTTATGTATTTGTGTGTGTGCTTACATTTTTGTTGCAATATTTGTACCAGTTTGAGCTTAGGTCATTCTCGTAATTATTTTCTAAGAATCCAAAGCATTATTAAAAAAAATAACAGAGGATTATGTCTGTGTCTTTGTCAACCTGCTTATTGTGTTTGATTCATGAACGTGAAGAAATTCACAACAGCAAAGCTCAAGAGTTGAATCTTGACATGCGTGACAAAAAACCTAAACTGAGTTATGATCAGACACCCAGTCATTTGTTGCACATGGCACTTTACCTTCTGCCTAGTACTGCAATAGTTAGAGCGCTAAGCATTTTTCTGCTTTGAAAGCTGTAACCACCATCGGGCAGCGCCGGTTAAACAAGGTTAAACTCTTTCTGGCTCCAGAAAGTCTGTTCTTCAATTTTTCCCTTAGAACTGCTCTGTTAGGAACCTAAACAGTTTACACCTACACTAAAAAGTGCAGCACTTGTTCCAAATAGCTTTTTCTTCTCAAAAAGCTCAGCACTTGTCTTATAAGCATATCCCTTGTCTTATAAGCATTCTCTTTGCAGGTCAAGCACTCCTATATTATACAAATCTGTCACTAGCAAAACCCCCCAGGAGTGCCCACTTCCCTGCTAAGCCCACTACTTTTCTGTCTCATACCAACTCATAATTCTTTCTAGCATGTCGAAGGGTCAGATGCTGGCGTCTCTCCTGCCCAGTTGGTGAATCTGGGAATTCTAAGACAATGTTACAATTGTCTCATGTACACGGACAACCTCTCCTCCTCCCACGTAACACTAACACTTGTGAGAGATGCAGCTATTTAGCCAGACTGGAGGCTGAGCTCTCAACTCAGGACTGGCAAGACCAGGCAGGAGGAGAAGGCAACTACACACACCACAATACCAGTCTCACATAACTCAACCACACCACTGAATCAAACACATAAACACACTAAGACATACTCGAGGCTCTGAGTAAAATTTACCTAAACAGCAGAGGCCTCCAAAGCAGACACCCAAGCAACTGCAAACTCAATACACCACACAAACAACACATAAACAACAAAATCAGTGTGCAAAGCAGTCACTGCCCTTAAGGCCAAATACAACACCAAACATACTTGTCATAGGTGACTCCATAGTCAGACACACTGACGTCCGCTCACCAGACTGAGTAAGGAGAAGGTCACAGTAAGCTGCCTGTCGGGCGCTAGAATCCGCCACATAACACAAGCACTCAGGTCTCTCAACAGCAGGTACAAGTGCGACTCAGTCATTGTCCACGCTGGTGTCAACGACCTGAGACGCACCTCCTTGGACTACATGAAAAGAGACATTGAGGAGCTCTCTGATTATGTAGCCCAGGCAGGTATGACCCTGACCTTGAGCAGTATCCTACCTTCACCTAGAATGATGCCACAATACAGTGATAAGATGATCAGCTTTAATAATTGGCTTAAATTCTGGTGTCATTCAAAGGGATCAATGTCTGTCTGCCTGGGATGACATGCTGGACAAGCCACGCTGCAAGGGACGGCTTGCACCTGTCACCCTAGGCTTCGGATATTGGCAAAGGCTCTTGCCACCCCAATAGTGCCTTTTAGGCAAGGCTCAAATTCTAAACCTACCACCCTAGAACACAAAAAGTAAAAACTAAGGGTAATGCTGCTCAATGCCAGAAGTCTCAATCTCAAGATGCACTGAGGCCCTTCTCAGTATGGAGAACATCGATGTCTGTGCTGTGACAGAAACCTGGTTCAAGGCTCCTGAGAGCACCCCAGCACTAGCAGGTTTCACCTCATATCATGCGTTCCGCCCCAAAATCCGGACAACACCAAGAAAGGAGGGGTGTCCATATTCATAAGGACACCCACACCTCAAGGTTGGTAACGCATGATGCATCGGAGACCATCCAGGTGCAATTAACCATAGGCAAGACTGCTCTGCAATTTGTAGCATGTTACAGGCCACCCTCTCAAACTCAGGAACCTCACATGGCCTTCCTGAAAACAATGGAGGGATAAATGTATCTCCAAACACCATCATACTAGGTGACTTCAACTACCTAATATAGACTGGGAACACTACTCAAGCCCAAACACTCTAGCCCAAAGGTTCCTGGAGTTCATAAACTCAAATGCCATGGAACAACTAGTCACCATCCCACAAGAGGAGAAAACATACTTGATCTCATCATCACGAACATGGGATCAAAATGTTCAACACGAGTATACCCCTCACTGGTGAGATCAGATCATAAACTAATCTCGCTGGAGGTCCTCATCCCCCCACCTGAAATAGAAAAGACCACAGTGAAAACTTCTCAAAAGCCGACTTCACACTTCTAAAACTAATGTGGTCTCCTTTAAGGCCCCTGAGCCAGTGGTAAACATTACTCAAACTGCTGAATCACTTACAAATGCCTTCTACCAGCACCTACAGGACTGCATGGATCAGGCAATCCCAAACAAAACTAAGACTCTTTGTACCAAAGGCAAGCGTCCAGTCTGGTGGACCCCAGCCATAAACAAGCTCTACAACAAAGGAGGAAGCTACTACAAGATAGAGCAAAATCCTTGAAAGGTAAGACACCTTTGATCATTATAAGTAAAAAACTAAGAGCTCTCATAAGATCATCCAAGGCAAATTTTGAGAAAAATCACCAAGGACTCAAAGACAATCATAAGGCCTTCTTTAGCTATGTTAGAAACCTAGAGGAAACTCCCAGATATGCTCAGAATTAGTTCAAAATGATGTGAAGATTACTGAACCTACACACATTGCCAACATACTGGCTGACAGGTTCAGTGCAAACTCCCCCTCCCCAAAGGAGAGATATCTATACCAGAGGATTGTAGCCCCCCAAACATCTCCAACACCCAGGTGAGAACTGCTCTCTCCAAAGCAAAAAGCACAGCATCCATGGGACGGATGGTGTCCCGGCTGTGTGCTCCACGAACTCAATGAGGAATTAAACCCAAGTTAGGACAGCTGTTTAATCTTAGCCTCACCTCAGGATACGTACCCAAGGAGTGGCGCACAGTGACTGTGGTCCCACTTCACAAGGGTGGTGCCTCCACCGACCCTGGAAATTACCGTCCCATTAGCTTGACAAGCCTTATCTGCAAAGCCATGGAGAGGACCATAATGGAACTCATAAATAAAGACATAGGGAACTTGCAGACTTTGGATCCAACCCAGTTTGGCTTTGTCAAAGGCAGATCATGCCTTTTAAACTTGGTTGACTTTTTCGAGACAGTCACCATGGCCATTGATGAGGGAAAGGCAGTCCATACAGCCTACCTTGACCTGGCAAAGGCCTTCGACACAATACCCCACTCAGGTATCATCGAAAAACTCATCAGTTTGAATGTAAACCCATACATCACAAGATGGGTTGCAAACTGGCTAAGTGACAGAACCCACAGGGTTAGAGTTGCTGGAGCCATGTCAGACTCAAAGCCTGTCACAAGTGGTGTCCCACAGGGATCAGTCCTGGGTCCACTCTTGTTCGGCATCTACTTTTCTGAAGTACAAGCAAACAGAGGAGGGTTATGGCTGACAAAGTTTGCAGATGACTGCAAACTGGGCGCCATAGTCGAAAACACATCTGACACAGATATCCTTCAGAAGGGCCTCACAGAAACGGAAAACTGGTGCCAGAGCCATGGCCTAAAGTTAAAGAAATGCATAGTCATACCCTTCGGGAAAAACAAGGTTACCCCTAGCTACCATATAGGTGGCAATCCACTGAGCACAGAAGAAGTCATCAGGGATCTGGGGACCCAGGTTGACAGTAGCCTTTCGTTTGACACTCATGTTGCTAAAGTAGTTAGGAAAACCTTCTACATTGCCCACCGGATCATGAAGGGATTCACATCTAGATCAAGGGAGGTCATCGTCCCCCTGTACTCATCACTCATTAGACCTATGATTGAGTACAATGCCCCATTCGGAATGTATCTGACCCGACACCTGCAGCAGCTGGAAAGGCCCCAAAGTTCCTCACCAAAAGGATAAAGGGTCTCAAAAATATGTCTTATGCTGCCCGACTGAAAGAACTCCAGCTCTATTCAGTCTCATACCGCTTGCTCAGAGGTGACCTGTGCCTGACATATAAGGCCATGTCAAACCCTGATTTGATGAATATGCTTCACCTCAAAAATCTAGATCCTCAGAACCACAAGGGGAGACTTAAACCTTGACACGGTTATTAATAGAACGTGCTGGAGGGACAGATTCATCACCCAGAGACTCCCTATGCTGTGGAACAAAATCCTGGTACATGTGAGGCAGAGCACCTCGCTGGCCTTGTTCAAGAGGAATCTTGACCAATGGATGGGGATCAGATATACCCCAGGGATTACTTCAGTGTCACTGCTTGACAGAGGCACAGCAAAATAATAGGCATAGTTTTATTCAAACTAAAGGGGTGGCGAAAGCCAAATAACTATGGGCTAGGCTTATAAATGCCCTTGGGCAGATAGCCTAGTACGAACCTATGAACCTATGAACCTATATGGAAAATAAATTAAATGGAGCTTACCGACCCATGGGAGTTGACTTAACTTGGCTACCACTACCAGGAACTGATGCAATCATTTTTTTTCCCGCCCACTTTTGTGATTTAAATTACATAGCGTGCGGCACATGCATGAGCAGGTCTTATAGGTTCATAGGTTCATACTAGGCTCTCTGCCCTAGGGCATTTATAAGCCTAGCCAGAGTTGTGTGGCTTTCACCACCCCTTAGGTTGAAGAATACTATACCCATTAGTTTGCCGTGCCTCTGTCCAGCAGTGATACAGAGAAGATCCCCGGGGTAAACCTACGATCTCCCATCCACTGGTCAAGATTCCTCTTGAACAGAGCCAGCGAGGTGCTCTGTCTCACATGGACTGGGATTCTGTTCCACGGCATAGGGAGTCTCTGGGTGATGAATCTGTCCCTCCAGCACGTCCTATTTATATCCGTGTTGAGGTTTAAGTCTCTTGCTCTTGTGGCTCTGGTGGATTTGGATTTTTTGAGGTGGAGCATGTCCATTAATTCCGGGTTGGACATGGCTTTATATGTCAGGCACAGGTCACCTCTGAGCAGATGGTATGCGACTGAACAGAGCTGGAGTTTCTTCAGTTGGGCAGCATATGGCATATTTTTGAGCCCCTTTATCCTTTTGGTGAGGAACTTTTGGGGTCTTTCCAATTGCTGCAGGTGTCGGGTAAGATACATTCGATGGGGCATTGTACTCAATCATTGGTCTGATAAGTGAAGAGTACAGGGGAACAATGACCTCCTTGATCTGGATGTGAATCCTTCATAATCAGGTGGGCAATGTAGAAGGTCCTCCTAACCACTTTGGCAATGTGAGTGTCAAAAGAAAGGTTACTGTAAACTTGGGTCCCCAGGTCCCTGATAACCTCTTCTGTGCTTAATGGATTGCCACCTATGTGGTAACTTGGGGTTACCTTGTTTTTACCAAAGGGTATGACTATACATTTTTGGTGTTTAGCTTAAGGCCATGGCTCTGGCACCAGTTATCCGTTTCTATGAGACCTCTCTGAAGGATATCTGTGCCTGATGGATTTTCAACTATGGCGCCCAGTTTGCAGTCATCTGCAAACTTTGTCAGCCACAATCCTCCTATGTTTGCCTGCACTTCTGAAAAGTAGATGCCAAACAAGAGGGGCCCAGGACTGAGCCCTGTGGGACACCGCCAGACCGGCTTGAGTCTGACATGGCACCAGCAACTCTAACCCTGTGGGTTCTGTCCTTGAGCCAGTTTGCAACCCATCTTGTGACATATGGGTTTACATTTAAGCTGGTGAGCTTTTCTATGATACCCGAGTGGGGTATTGTGTCGAAAGCTTTTGCAAGGTCAAGGTAGGCTGTGTGAACTGCCTTACCCTCATCAATGGCCTTGGTGACTGTTTCAAAAAAGTCGACCAAGTTCAAGAGGCATGATCTGCCCTTGACAAAGCTGAATTGGGCAGGATCCAATGTCTGTAGGTCCCCTATGTCTTTATTTATGAGTTCCATTATGATCCTCTCCATAGCTTTGCAGACCAGGCTTGTTATGCTTATGGGGCGGTAATTACTAGGGTCCGTAGAAGCACCGCCTTTGTGGAGTGGGACCACAGTTGCCGTACGCCACTCTTTGGGTACGTATCCTGTGGTAAGGCTAAGATTAAACAGCAGCCTTATGTGTGGGTTTAGTTCCTCATTGAGTTCATGTAGCACACAGCCGGAGACACCATCCAGTCCCATTGATGCTGTGTTTTTAGCTTTAGAGAGAGCAGCTCTCACCTGGGCATTTGAGATGATTGGGAGGCTACACTCTGCTGGGATAGATATTTCTCCTTTGGGGAGGAGAAATTTTTACTGAACCTGTCTGCCAGTATGTTTGCAATGTCTGTGGGTTCAGTGATTTTTGTATCATTTTGGACTAATTCTGAGCATATCTGGGAGTTTCCACCCAGATTTCTAACATAGCTAAAGAAGGCCTTATGATTGTCTTTTGAGTCCTTGGCGATTTTTCTCTCAAAGTTGGCCTTGGATGATTTTATGAGTGATCGTAGTTTTTTACTAGTATTGATCAGAGATGTCTTCCCTTTTAGGGATTTTGCTCTATCTTGTAGTAGCTTTCTCCTCTTGTTGTAAAGTTTGTTTATGGCTGGGGTCCACCAGATCGGCACTTGACTTTGGTGGAAAGGGTCTTGATTTTATTTGGGATTGCTTGATCCATGCAATCCTGGAGGTGCTCAGAAAGCATTTGTAAGGGATTCAGCAGCGTGGGTTGTGGTTTCTAATGGCTCAGGGGCCTTGAAGGATACCACACCAGTCTTAAGAAGTGTGAAGTTGGCTTTTGAGAAGTTCTTCACTGTGGTCTTTTTTGTTGGGGTGGGTGGGATGTGGATCTCCAGTGAGATTAGTTTATGGTCTGATCTCACCAATGAGGGATATACTTCGGTGTGGAGCATTTTGTCCCCATGTTTGTGATGATCAGGTCTAGTATATTTTCACCTCTTGTGGGAATGGTGACAAGTTGTTCCATAGCATTTGAGTTTATGAACTCCAGGAACCTTTGGGCTAGGGTATTGGGGCTTGAGTAATGTTCCCAGTCTATGTTTGGGTAGTTGAAGTCACCCAATATGATGGTGTTTGGAGACATTTATACTCCAGTGTCTTCAGGAAGGCTGTGTGGTTCCTGAGTTTGAGAGGGTGGCCTGTAACATGCTACAAACTGTAGAGCAGTTTTGCCTATGGTTAATTGCACCTGAATGGTCTCTGATGCTTCGTGAGTTGCCACCAGCCTGGAGGTGTGGGTATCCTTGATGAATATGGATACACCCCCTCCTTTTGTGGTACGGTCTGGGTTTTGGGGCCGGAACGCATGATATGAGGTAAAACCTGATAGTGCCGTGGTGCTCTCAGGAGCCTTGAACCAGGTTTCAGTCACAGCACAGACATCAATGTTCTCCATACTGAGGAGGGCTTCGAGGGCGTGCATCTTGAGATTTAGACTTCTGGCATTGAGCAGCATTACCCTTAGTTTTTTTCCATTATTGTTTTCTAGGACGGTGGGTTTAGAATTTGAGCCTTGTCTAAAAAAGGCACTATGGGGGTGGCAAAAGCCTTTGCCAATATCTGGAAACCCAGGGGTGACAGGTGCAAGCCGTCCTTTGCAAAGCAGCGTGGCTTGTCAAGCATGTCATTCCAGGCAGACAGACATTGGATCCCCTTAGAATGACACCAGAAATTAAGCCAATTATTAAAACTGATCATTTTGTCTCTGTATTGTGGCATCATTCTTGGTGAAGGTAGGATACTGCTCAGGGTCAGGGTCATACCAGCCTGGGCTACATAATCTGAGAGCTCCTTTATGTCTCTTTTCATGTAGTCCAGGGAGTTACGTCTCAGGTCATTCACACCGGCATGTACAATGACTGAGTCATACTTGTACTTGCTGTGGAGTGATCTGAGTGCTTGTGTTATGTAGCGGATTCTAGTGCCCGACAGGCAGCTTACTGTGACCCTCTCCTTGTTCAGTCTGGTGAGTGGGACATCAGTGTGTCTGACTATGGAGTCACCTATGACAAGTGTGTCTGGCATTGTGTTTGGCCTTAAGGGCTGTGACTGATTTGCACACTGACTTTGTGATCTATGTGTTGCTTGTGTTATGTCATGAGGTGGCAGTTGTTTGGGTGTCTGCTTTGGAGGCCTCTGCTGTTTTGGTAGATTTTTAATCAGTGCCTCCGAGTATGTCTTTGTGTGTTTATGTGTTTGATTTGTAGTTGTGATAGTTCTATGTGAGACTGTGTTTATGGTGTGTGTGGTTACCTTCTCCTCCTGTCTGGTTTTGCCAGTCCTGAGTTGAGAGAGCTCAGCCTCCAGTTTGGCTATATAGTTGCATCTCTCGCATGTATTTGTGTTTTGTGGGAGGAGGAGAGGGTTATCTGTGTACATGAGGCAATTGTAACATTACCTCAATATTCCCAGATTCACCAGCTGAGCAGGAGAGGACACTAGCAACTGACCCTTTGACATGCTAGAAGAAATGAAAAAGTTTGCTATGTAACTGAGTCAGAAAGGACCTATAGGGAAGTGGGTACTCAAGGGAGTTTTAAGCTAGTGAAGTACTTTGTATAATATAGAAGTGCTTTACCTGACTAAAAAATGCTTTAGGAACAAGTGCTGAGCTTTACAGATAAAGAATAGACTGTTTAGATTACAAGTAGAGCAGTTCTAAGGGAAAAAATGAAGAGCAGACTTTACGGAGCCAGAAATAGTTTAACCTTGTTTAACCGGCGCTGCCCGATGGTGCTCTAGTGGCAACTCTGCGCTAAATGCAGAAAAGGCAATAAGTCAGTAGTACAGGCTAGCACGCTTTAGTGGGCAGCCAAACAATTAAATTAAACAGCAAACAAACACTTTTTGACTTGAATTAGACTAATTTCGACTAAAATGTACTTTTAAGTGTAGATAATAAAAAATGCAGTAAATAACTATGAAAACAGTTAAAGCTTGCTCTAGGTAAGCAGTAGAAGGTAAAACAAATATAAAAAAAACAGCAGGATACTTAATCAGGAAAGCAGTCGCTTTTTTTCAGTTCTCTGTAGCCAGGAAGACTCAACAGGACCACGTGGAGCTGTGTCTGAGCAATATGGCTTCAAAAAAATGCCAGAGGCAGATTTTAACCAGGGAACTTCAAAAGAGCTAGAAATGGTCCAAAATGCAGCTGTAAAAGTGGGAGGGTGCTTCCCTCCTCCTCGCCCTATGGTTCCGGCTCCTAAAACGGGATGCAAAGGGCATTCTTTTAAACAGGAATACCCTTTCTTTAAAAAAAAAAAAAAAAAACTTTTTTTTTTAAATTAAAATTAATTTTTCGGCCAGCCGATTCCAGGGGGGTGCAAGTGCACCCCCTTGCACCTGCCTGCGGGCGCCCTTGCTTCGCATACTTCAAAAAGCTTTAGTTAATCTGTAAAAGAAGCACATAATGAAAAAAATACAGTCATTATCCATTTTTTATATATCTTATACTATTTGGATGTTATTTTGAGCATTTTCATAATTACTTTGAGTACTTTTATCAATATATCGCAGTTTTGAACATTTCTTTTAATTAGAAATTCATTGTGGATGTTTTGAATGCTTCATTTTATATTTGTTGTGTGCAAAATCATTTAAATGAGTTTTAGTACCTGGAATTATCTTTCTGACCTGTTTGTGAGTTGTTTGATCTCCAGGATGATCCACTCTTGTACATTCCATCATTACTGATTGTGCCCCTCATGGTTTTGACTTTAGATCCCATTCTGACACCATGTCACTTGTCTTGTATATCTGAATAAGACAATGAGGCTTGGGTGTTCATTTAAGTAGTTTATTACACACAAACATATCAGGATGGATGACTGGAACATTAAACTTAAACAAACTAACTAAATGACTGACTGCTACACACATACATGCTTTCACTCTGGCTGCTCACTTAAAATGGCACTCTTGCTTGCACTTGCTCAGTACTTATATACACACACCCACTGATTGCAGTGGTTCTTAAAGGTACAATACACACTCTGATCTGCAGGACCTAGGAACACAGATAGATATTAACCTAAACTTTGACCACCAGGTAGCTATGGTAGTAAGGAAATCCTTCTGTGTGGCTCAACTTATAAGTAAATGCATATAATCGGAAATCCTTCTGTGTGACTCAACTTATACGTAAAGGCATGGCATCAAGATCAAAAGAAGTCATAGTGCCACTGTGCTCACTCCTCATCAGGACAATAATCGAGTACAGTGCTCCTTTCTGCATGTACCTAACCAGGCACTTACACCAATTGGAGTGGCTCCAGAGGTTTCTCACAAAAAATACAAATCGTAAGACACGTCTTATGCAGACCATCTAAAGGCCCTGTTCCTTTACTCCATCTCATATCGTTAATTGAGAGGAGACATGTCTGATCTACAAGGCATTCTTTGATCCCATCCTGATAAAAATGTTACATATTCGCAAGAAAAATTATTCAAGGGTTACACGTTCCATGGACCTGAACCTTATTTGTGACTCTAACACAACTTGCAAGAGAGATAGATTCATATCCCAAAGGCAACCTCCTCTTTGAAATAAACTTCCCATCTTTGTAAAATAAAACCTGTCCCTCAATCTCTTCAAAAAGAATTTGGATCAATAAATTGGGAGCCATAAATTTACTCTTAGGGTATTGCCCATGTTCCTTATGGACAGAGGCCATCTGTGAAATGACTCAGGGCTACAACACCCAAAGACCCACTATCCTGATACTACCCCATCCTATATCTGTGGAATTAAGATATAATATTGTCATATCTTGGGTATTATTGGCTAGGCTTGTAAAGGCTCTTGTGCCATTATCCTGGTAAACACCTAAGAATCTATGTATACTGCATTAAAATAATGATGAAAAAATTTTGTTTTCTTGATATTAATGTGTGTGTACCTATGTCATTGTTAAAATATGATTTAATAAAGATGTAAGAAACATCCTGACAGCAGTACCAGCTTTGAAAGATAATCTTATGCAGTTAGGAGACTATACACAGTGTGAGGAATCAACTTTTACTTTATCTTGTGTACTATTTTTCATCTGTTTTTTTATTCTTCTTTTTCCTTTGTTCCAGAGGTGCAACACTGTTGACTTTTTTTTATTCAGTGACTTGTGAGAGATACCATTATATGTGCTGCATCAGTACAGTATTACAAATCTGGGGTCAGATTATGTTGTCACTGACGATACTGTGAACACTTACAAGTTACTGATATCGATCCCTGTTGATCAGTGAAATACATTTCAAAACTCACAGATATACAGAGGAAGGAAAATGGGTTCAACTCTCCAGAACAAGAGCTATAGGGATTATTTAGCCTGACTATTACTAAGTCACTCTGCTCAGAGAGAGATGCCAGGAATTGATGCAGGCAATCTCATGTGGAGGTCCATATTTACATAGAATCACCAATTTTGATATAATCCTCTTAAACAGCTCTGCTGCTTATTCAAAGGAAACTGCAATGAACATGAAATGTGTGTTTGGTCTTCTAAGCATACCTCTCAACCTCTTAGAGCAAGACATCTGGACAAAGCCATTAATAAAAGTGGGACAAAAGCCCCAAAATAGGGACAGTTTTTTAATATTGCTCTTACAAACATAGAAAGTTGATAGAATAACAACTTTTGCATTAGAATGAATTTTTCTGAATGGTATGAAGTCTGAAACTCAAATGTCTGAGATTATTTTCTAACTTCAGTCTTTAATGATGTGACACTGATTTGCCCAAAAAACACAATTTTATGAAAAATGAACCAAAAATATGAGGCACAAATCTGGACATTCTGCGAAAATCTGTACAGTTGAAAGTTATGCTTCAAGTGTGGTTTGGACTAGTGTTGTTGCACTGACTATAGTGTTCTACAATAATTAGTTACCTTTCAGAAGCATTGTCCTTTTTGTGCAAGTCCCTGTGAATGCATGAAAAATTGAGTAACATGTCTTGTTATCCTTACATGATTCAAGAGTGTTGCTGACGGGAAACATGAATGCAGGTCTCCCAAAGGCAAAAGGGAGTCTCATTATTTATACACTTTACAATATAAACAGTGTGCTACATGAAAGTGTGTTTGTCTTACCCTAATATGTTACCTATAAGTTAATTCTGATGACAAACAAATTCATTTGAAAAAGAAATTATTTGAAAAGGCGGACTCTAAAAGACATATATTGCTACAGGCACTGGTAGAGCTGCTGACAGGGCCAAAAATTTCCAAGAGGTATCTCATTACCAATTGAGTGAGATTATTAGGTATGGCACTGCTGTTAAAAATAAGACATCTGAACTTGTTTTGCACTAATATATGATATATTTAATTAATTTATTATTGCTGTTTCTTAAATGAAGCTAAACAGTCTGCTTTTCTTTTGTTTTTGATTCATGTTTGACATCAGGTGGGATGCAAAGCAAATTAGAATGGCCAGTGGCCATGCACAGGGTATGGGTGCTTCTAACACACAGACAGTGAGGTAGTGCAGGGATCAAAATAGCACATTAAGCAGCACATGCTACTAATTACATAATGAAATTTAAATGAGGAATCCCATGCAACTGAACCACATGGGTTATGGTAATGATTACAGCCCAAATAGCACGCCTACTCGGAAAAATACCAAATAGGTAACACATACCCATTTTAAACACCACCACTCATGTCATACACATACCCATTTTGAACACTATGACTCATAGCATACACATGCCCATTTTGAACAGTAATACTCATGGTGTACACATGCCCATTTTGAACAGCACGACTCATGGCGTAGACCATGGCAGTTGTGTTAAGAGTAGCAGCAGTAATGCCAGCACAGCAGAATGTGTTGGTAGCCAGCACTGAAGCAAGTCCCTATAATGTTATGAGTTACACTCATCCACACGGAGGAAGTACAGGCAGCACTTGTCATATCATCAGCTCACAATCCAGCAGACTATAAGTCAATTCCTAGTGAGCGTGGAGACTGTAAGGGACCTAGCTGAACTATGTTACCCACTAGAGGAATTCAGGGGAGTGTGGTATGCCCAGTTCTGTAAATACTAAGGCCTGTGCAACTTTAATCACCTACTTAACAGAGACCTTTCAATGGCTTGCTTGGGACATGTTAAGGATAGTGCAGAAATCAGCTTCACACATCCTAAAACAGTTCCCCAACATTACTATAGCATATGGGGAAGCATATATTTATCTAGTGACATCAATAAGTTATTTATTTATTTTTGAGTATTATTTTATCTATTTACATAACAAGTTAGTGGGTCAGATTCCACAAAGTTTGCAAAATCTGGCACAATCTGCTGAGTTTCGGGCAAGAAGTGTGGAAAACCAAGTAATATGTAAATATTCCCACGTTTACTGAGAATACCTTAGTTCAAGACAGACCTAACAGATGACATCAGTGCAAACAAAGTCATTCATGTCAAGTATGTATTATAGGATAAGTTGTTCATGAAATAATAGATGTACGTGCATCAGCAATGCACATCTATGGAATTAATGCAGGCCTAATGGAAATTACTTTAATACATGGAAAGTAATACATGAAAACAAATGTAGATCAGCATTTATGCCTGAAAACTGACCAATATATGTAAACACTTATGGATATCATTATAATGTATAGATGGACATATATAAATACACCCCTCAAAATTTGTGGAATCCAATGTAATCTGCACAATTTCTAATTAAAATACTAATTAAGTAAGCTGAAGGGCAATCACACCCACTTCATGGCTAACAGTAGCTAGCAATGGGTGCAGGACATATGTGGGTAGCACAAGTAATGCACACATCCAAAAAACAAGGCGATTGAAAAGAAAATGTGGGTTGTGGGTGAAGAAGAGGGGCACTCAAGAGGTAAGATGGAATAGGAAGGTATGCAGCACACATATACCAAACAACACAGGCAAAGAAAAAATGACAAACAAGGTGGGAATGCATAGCAGACATGGTGCAACACAAAAATACAGATGCACAAAATCACAGCTCATTGCCGAGATGGTGCAAACTGTGTGACAGTCATACCAGAACAAGTATGACTGATGATAAGTGTGTGTATTTGAGAATACTAAATGGAGATTGCAATACATAATAGAAATCAGATCCAAACACAATAGAAATCAAATCCAATCAACCACTAGGCCGTTAGCAGTATAAGTGCAAGCCAAGAAATGATGATCAAATGCAGACCAGAAAATTCAGGAGCAGACAAATACAGGACAGATTAAAACTTCTAACCCTGCATTCAAAAGGCAAACAACTAAGCACAGTGCCAAACAGTAGTACCGCAGCCAATATTTAATGTGTCTGTGTAATAAATAAATAAACAAATAAATAAATATGCACACCACAGACACAGGAGAAATGAGATCCAAATGTCAAAGACACATGACAGGCCAGAGGCAACACCTATGGGTATCCAACATAGATGTATGACATGCTATGGCATTACATTAGCTATATTAGCCACACTGAAAGAAGGTTTATCACACATACCCACAACAGTGACATGGAACATTACATTAATGGTGATACATGTATGATTAATGAAACCTAAGGAATGCAAGCATGTGCATAGGCAGGAAGCACAGAAATATCTGGGTAATCTTCAACACACAAGTACAGCAAAAGCATTGATGAAATCTACTCAGTTGCCAACATCTTACATGCATATGCCTTGCATGTATATGATGCTTAACATAGTGGCACAAGGTAATATTGTACCAGCACACCTACAATACAATGATGATAACATACAGGAAGGTAAATATACAAATAACATATGCCATGTTTATGTGAAATAAGTAGGCCAAAGCTCTAAGGGGGAAAGGAGATGGACAACAGGCCCACATCAGTGAATAAATGCCAATAGGAGAATGTAGGTACAGAATAAAGCAGGACAGCTATAGCTAAGTTAAGGAAACACAAGTGCACATCTATCTGTCCACATCACAAGATGGACAAATCCTCACAAGGTACATTGAAGCAAATGGCCAATGTCTGACACATGCACATAGCGTATTGGGGATAGCTATAAACATGACTGTGTACAAATGACAGAAACAACACAGTAATGTATAACAATTAAACAGCAAATTACATGGGTACACAACAACCATAGCTTTGAATAGTACATTCCCATATATATAGTGCCATGCAAACACAATACAACAGGCACTGCAATCACAGTTATTGATATAAATATCACTGCACATGTGTAGCATTGATCAAAGGACAGTCTTGTGTACACAAATACAGCACAACAAAGTTGAATAAGTGCATTTAACAAGTTACATATTATGACATGTTTGTGTATCAATCATATTACTGCCATACACATGCACATCCATTTAAATCAGTGCATATGTACTACAAAGACATACACACAGACATGTATGCTGAACTATGTATAAATGTCCTAATATAAGCTAGTTTCAAAAAGACTGACTAGTGCCATTATCAAGATATGGACAAAAAAAGAATCATGAATGATGTCAAACAAAGCATCACCTCATTATATTAATTAAGGGACCAGTAGATGTCAATGAAGTATGTGAAGGATGCATGTTATGTACCTGACAAAGTACTGAAAAACAACATGGCACACACAAAGTTATTGTGACAGGAAGACAGCATGACCCAAAAATGTTACATAAGTTACAAAATCAAGGATATGTCATGTTGTTGAACACACATAAGACAGCAACCATCAGTACACAGATGTGTGAAACACATGCACATAGCATGCAAATAAACACACTTGACTAACCTCTCTGCATTATGTGATAAGAATGTGACTAATGTAGCATATGAATTACTGTTATCTCTCATTAATATAGACAGGAACAGCACAAGTAGATTAAATGTGTCCCACATGTATAATACTAACTGCAGCAGTCATATTTGTCACATACAGGGCCAGAGTGTATCGGACATAACAATATTATGCTGCAGTCCATGCACAGGAGTAAGCACACACACACACACACACACACACACACACACACACACACACACACACACACACACACACACAGTCATATTGAAAGAATAGCAACCCTGTCCATATCGAGCAATGTATGCCTTAATGACAGTATGCAATGATTATGTAAATAATAATGATTAATGTATGCATCATTTGTTAATGTGTGTCATACTAGCAACAAGGTAAATCCACATATGACCTGCTATGAGCAGTTCACATTATGACATATGACAGAAAAGCATGGCAGCAATATGGGATGTTTGCACAATTGTACCTAGGCTGTACAGATTTGAATATAGAAAACAACATGGTGGCAGCATTGCAAAAGTGGATTAGACCAACAATACCTACATTCCTGAGGGACCACCCTGATGGGGTAGAAAATTACTAAAGATCTCGGAAATCTCCCAAAAGCAGTCATGCATGACCCTCAGCATTTCCTGAAAAAGTTACCCATTATGTCTCACATCTGCACCTCAAAGACATCTGTCATTATTTCTCAGATCTGGTCTTGAAAACTGTCTGCCTGTCATGGTGGTGGATATCTTCCCCTCTGAGCAGTAAGAACAATGTCACATACAGGTCCTTGTCTATCATCTTCATCATTGTTCTCATAATTGTCATCATCCTGGTCCTCAGAGTCTGTCTCCACTGCCAGTGGTCTGGCACATTGTCAACATCATCCGATTGGTGATTTGTCATGGGTCCCGCGCTCTGTCAAATTTGAAAACACATACAAAACACTTTCCATTCATAAAATGTATTAACCTAAAATTGATGAATAAATGAAAATTCATACAAAAGATGCACAGTTTACATGTTGAAACTGTTATGTATGTGATGTTACACTACAGTCTGACTTTATCCAAGTATAACACCTTATATGATATCAGGCATACATCACAGTCCATGATAAATTACAACATGGTGTATAACATACATCACATTCATATGCAAAACATGTCTAAAATGAAACCCTATCAGTGATAAGGCATGCACAGAATACATTTACATTACCTATGTATATAGGCAAACATCATATACATGGTGTGACCAAGTACAATGTGTTGCTATGACAGGTCTGTTACAAAACATGAAAGCTGTCATGTGCATATGTATTGTGTAGCAAACTACAGATTAAACCATGCATGGTAAATGTTACTGAAACATGAAGAAGGTCCTAGAAAGGAAGTCATGTAATACACTTGGCAAATCATCCTATATTGCCATTATATCTAATGCTTCAACAGTATGTATTGACATATGTCACATATCACAATCAGCCTTAAAGGCAGACATCTAAAACAACTATGTATCACTGTAATGCAAATCTGAACCAACATAACTGCAAAGAGATTACATGATATGCAAGTAACAACATCAAAACTTATGAAACTGAACGTGTGCAATGTTTGCTCTATGTACATGACATTATGTTACATTTGTTGTGACAACATAGCCACCAGATCTAGATCATAAGGTTTATGTGTATGTTGTATAACAAAAGACACAGATGGTGTAATAGTAACAAGCGCAATATCATGATTGTATAACTTTCTAAATGTCATAATAGTCATATGTTGATGATATAAAGAGAAGGCAATGAATGGGTCAGTGTTCCCCTATTCTTTACTCAATGTATGCCTCACACATTTATGTTGAAGTGTTAAAGATAACATTTACATTTTGACCATAACCACCAACAGAAGGAAGCTCAGTTCATAAAAATTATGTACAAAAAAGAGCAGGTAAAAAAATATCAGCACATTAACAAACATTGCCATAAAATAAAACATCACATTTTGCATATTCAGTCGTTCATGTTCCACTCTCCATACTGTGCCCTCATAGGGGTTACTGCGGACAATGGGGAGTAACTTACATTCAAACCTACAGCTGTTACCTATTTTCACACTACAAATAAGAACCTTACCTGCCTAGCTAATCTTTGCTGTTTTTGCATGGCTTGATGAAAGTCAAACAACTTAAAGCTGTGAATGTACAGGGAAGCATTTGTGAACTAACAGGTGTGCCAATCTATGGTGACATTGTATAAGTGTACAGACATACTTAACAATTTAAACAAAAACCTACCAATGTACACAGTCAGGTTTCCAACTGTAATGGTTTGCAAAAACATTTGCCTGTACTTGCTGTGAAGACTGGTAGGTGAAGATTGGTAGAGATGGGTGAAGGCTGCCAGCCTAGCCAGATAGAATTGTGCAGATAATTCTATCATTTGTAAATATGAATGTTGAACTACAAGCTTGTTTTTTTAAATGAAAGAATATACTGTGAAATGCTGAACTTAAAACAATGTGGCAACATTGCCATCTGCTGTAAAGAAAGCTAAGTCAAGCATTTCTTGTTGGTCCTTTGAAATTAAAATTATTTCATCACTGCCTTTCATGTTTACAAGTCGGCTCCAGTCCGGCTAGATGAAGGCTTCCTGCCTATTGTTTTAAGGCTAAAGTTAATGACCAGAATTTACATGTGGAATGTCCTTTATTGCTCTAAGTGTAAAAGAATGTAAATGCAGTTCCTGTCAGCCTGGGAACTCCAGTAAGTGTAAAAAGATGATGTAATATTTTAGCACAACTGCAGTTCCAATTTAAACAGTCAGAACCAGAGATTATTAAGCATTTTTGTTTTGATATCTAACTCATTAGCACTCTGTCTGTTGTCTTATGTAAGTTATCTTATACTTGTGTTTTCTTTTAGAGAGTTAGAAATTAGAAAGTTTAGACTAAGTGTTTTTCTGTGATGTCAGAACTGTACTACTGATTTATTTTAAGTAGTTTTGTGTGATCTCTGAACTCCTTTGACTAGCACTGACTGTGTAGGAGAAAGTATTGTCTTGTGGTTTTAATTATTTATTATTAAATATTTTAAAACCTTTTAACTGTGGCTGGTTTCTGTAGAGATAAGTTAAGCTCTGGAGTACATTGCATATTTATAGATTGTATTGTACAAAGCCACTCTAATAAGCCTTGACTGGTTAGTCACACTTACCAATTGGATAATAATATTGCACAGTAATAATTGGACACCCTTTTAAGGGCCTTTATGTAGCTGATAATATCAGCTAGGTGGTGGCAGTAATTACTACTCTATAGTCTGGGTAAAAGGGGCACAGCTGGAGAACCTGTGCCAGCATTCCCCAGAAGTGGCTGTGTGGTTGTGTAAACTCTTATCTCAAAGCTACTTGGGCAGGGACATGAAGCACTGGTTGGACAGAGAGGGTGCTGGAGATTCTAGCTTGCCCAGCTAGGCTGAGATCTGGACCCTATAGCTGTGCCAGTGAGGAGTCTTACTGGGGACCTGGGGATCAAGGGAGCGACTGGCCCTGGACTGACTGTGATCTCTGTGTGCTCTTAAGGGAAATTGCACTTTACTATGTGTATTTGTTATCCTTTCCTCATATATGAAACCCTCTCTGGTGTTAGTGGTGGGGATTGAGGCTCCTTGATTGCTGGGCTAGGGCACGGGTGTCACACTTGCAACACACATTAAAGGAATTGCTATACAAGTGTGTTATTCAAACCTACATGTACATTATGCAGGAGGGCAGACAATTAAAAAACTAATGGATTATGACAGACACTTGTGTAATTCAAACTGTAGCGGTAACATATGTATTATCCAGTATTCACATACACAGCATTATCAATGGAAGTATAATGTATCATGTTTCTAGAAACGTTGTTGATAACAGATATGTGTGTTGTCATCTGTAGTCTAAGCATTATAGGCATCAATGCATCATGGGCCTATTAGATGTATAAAAATCTGTACTGTATAAGTTACCAAACAAATATAGATCCTCAATATGTGATGTGCAATATTATATGAATTCAGTGTCAATAATGTTTAAAAAGTAGACTACACTGTGATTTGAACCCACACATAGGCAAAATATATTTCTATATTGCTTAACCATTTGAGCTAAGGGACATCACACTCATTTAATGTTTTAAAAGCAGATATTGTGGAATAGCAGCAAAACTAGTAAATTTGAAGTCCATATTAATAAACAGTTATCACTGACAGTCCTGCATAATGTTTGCATTGGCCTAGTGTCGATCATCACAATTTTCCTGGGGCATGGTTACATCCTCTGCTCATATCCAACACAGACAGTGAGCATCTGCATTGTTTCCTCCTCTATCCAGTTCAGCTCCTAGACTCCTTGAAACTTTCTCTTGGTTGACATCCTTACTGAAGCAGTACTAAGTTGCAGAAAAATGCCTTCCAAAAATGCTGAGGTCTCACTCAGTTTGCAGGTAACAATGGTATGATAAGAACATGTATCGATATTATGTTTTAAAGCTGGCACATATAGGATGATGGCAGACTATTAGAGGGTATTAGGTATGTGTTACAGACATTTCTTTTTATTGATACGTACCTACTGGGCAGTTGCACTAAGCACTGTACATTTGCACCAAGCTATTGGTTAATGTGTTGAGATTCAAGACCTTACATAGACATTCAGTGATGGGGTTCTAAAACATTGAATGCTAATGAACATTATTAATTGTGTATGGTGTGCAAATGGTACTTAAAAGGTGCGTGTGCTTTGTTAGCTTCACTGTGGGATATAGATAAATCAGTGCTACCTTCCAAAGGTAAGCTGTCACTTGTTTGCATTGCTGTGGGGCACACAGTGCTATTATCACATACTTATCTTAACATTATGCTATGTAAAATGTTCATTCAGATTATCTATATATGACAGTGATGGGTCTACTTGACATGGTCGACAGTTTATTTGGTCGACAGTTCATTTGATCGACAAGCATTTTAGGTGGGGGGGCTTCGCCCCCCACACCCCCCAATGTGGGGGGCTGTGCCCCCCACACCCCCCCTAACTATATATATCAACTCCAGGGTTGCACAAAATTGGGGAGGGGGGCAAATCTACTTGTCGACCAAATGAACTGTCGACCAAATGAGTGTTGATTATATGAACTGTCGACCATGTCAGGTAGACCCGACAGTGATATACATGACATTGATTTTTTTTACATAGCTATGCAATATAAATCAGAGGCAAACCATTCATTTGGCATATGCTATTAACATTACCACATAAATATGTGAGCTCCTGTAAGATATCTAAGATGTGCATATCGCCTTGTCTTCCAGATGTCAAGCTGTAATAGGAGAGAGAATTTCTCAGATATAGAAAATGAGATTATAATAGAAGCTCTGCATCAGCATGGATGCAACCTTTGTGGATAGATGAGTAATATGGTGGGAAGAAATTGTGTGGATGGATCTGGCACACATGATAAATGCCATTGATGGTCACAATAGATCTAGGGAGGCCTGCCAGTGATGTTGTTCTGACACGATCCTCTATGTAGCTAACAGACTCGACTGCTATGAGAAGACAAGCAATGCCACTGGAGGCGGCCATTATTGCCTTCATTGAATGAGGTAATGATGGCCTCCCATCATACTACCTTTCAGGATCATTGGTTAAACTGGGGGGTATTGAAGCAGGTGTTCCTGGAAGTACAGGTATGTCCAATGTTCAGGACCACTGCGACATACACCAGTTCTCATTGAAGAACATTAATTCACACTTCTTACCATTGTGTTATATTTGTGCTACAGCAGCAAAAATATGTTGTGAATGTGAAAGCACACCTGATGTGGATGCACAATGCAAGTGTTATAGCCTGTTGCCTTATCAACACAGTACATACATACATACATAACATTCTCAGAAATATGTGTGATATTGTGTTTTACAACAGCATAGACCCATCAACATCTGAACAGCAATAAAACATGTCACGTAAGTGTCTTCATATCCTGTTAGTGTGATCCTCAGTTGTTGTGTGACTGTGCCTCCTGTTATGAAAGGGAAGTATACTCACATGTTGTTTGTGTGCCATTTTAATATACAGATACATCATCGCAAGACATGGACCAGGAAGCATTTTCTACAGGTATACCTGGCAAGGTTGTTTATTCTGTTGCTATTGTGCAGCACTGTTAACACACCTGTGATTTATGGTGTGTGCACCATTTGTAACATAAGTGCCTCTATTTCCTGTTACTGTGATCCATAGATGATGTGTGCCTCTGCCTCTTGTTATGACTATGGATTATACTCACATGGTTATTTGTTTGCCATTATATACTACAGGATCCACTTTATGTCAGATGATATACTCCCCAACCAGGGAGGACATACCTGGTAAGGCTGTGTAGATGTTTGCTACCATTCACTATTGATAATTACATTTGTGCCCTTCATGACTAATGTGGTCTTGTTCACCTGCAATCAGAACAACAGTATCACCCATCCGGTATGTGTATATCTTATTTGCTGTGTATTATACCTCAGGTTTAATGCTATCTTATTTGTTGTGTGTTATACCTCAGGTTTAATAGGTTCATAGGTTCATAGGTTGGTACTAGGCTATCAGCCCTAGGGCCTATACAAGCCTAGCCATAACAATTCCCTGGCTATTTCTTCCCACACTATTTACTTCCCTGGACCCCCGTCTAGCAGGGCGACTGACGTGATCCCAGGGGTGAATTTCCTTTCTCCCATCCAATCGTCAAGGTTCCTTTTGAAGAGGACCAAAGAGGCACTCTGCTTGACATGTATGGGCAATCTATCCCAGAGTCTGGGGAGTCTCTGGGTCAGGAACCTATCCCTCCAGCATGTTTTGTTTATTGTGATGACAAGGTTTAGATCCCTGGAGCGTGTGGCTCTGAGGGATTGGGATTTCTTTAAGTGTAGCATGTCCAACAGCTCTGGGTTTGACTGGCCTTGTATGTTAAGCAAAGATCGCCTCTGAGTAGACGATATGCGACAGAGTATAGCTGGAATTTTTTAAGGCGGTCAGCGTAGGGCATCCGCTTTAGGCCTGTGATTCTTTTAGTGAGGTATTTCTGTGGCCTTTCCAGTTGTTGCAGATGTCTTGAGAGGTACATACCAAATGGGGCGTTGTATTCTATAATGGGTCTAATGAGGGATGAGTACAGTGGGACAATGACCTCCTTTTTTCTGGATGAAAAGCCCTTAGTGATGAGGTGTGCCACATAGAAGGCTTTCCTGACTGTTGTGGTGATGTGGTTATCGAAGGTGAGACCACTGTCCACCTGTGTCCCTAAGTCTCTTATCACACTTTCGGTGTTTGGTGTACTGCCACCCATGTGGTAATTCACGGGTACATGTTGCCATGTATGTGCTTACTACTGAGTGGTGAATGCTTATTTCTTTACATGACAGTTTCATTTCAACCCTCACCACCAGAGGTGGAGTCAGAGAAGGATCGGTCAAGTAGGCTGCACTACTTCTAATGACATTATCTGTCATACATGATTGATTTGTAACTGATATGTTATATCTCTGACATATAGGGTCCCTTAACCACCTAGAGACATGACGACCTTGTAAGTCCATTTATTAGCAGTGTTGTTACATAGTTATCCAGATGTCAGTACTATGCTGCATCTTTTGACTTCTGTGAATGTATATGGCATGTGTAATCTGTCTCTTTTGGCAGCATGCCACTACCTGTCTCCTCTACTAGCTTATCCACTGATCCTGAAGTGGGATGTTGTGTGCCTCACTCTGATAGTATGGCCAATGGCACACAGGCAACTGCATTGGGTTTATTGTCTGGCCCAGAACAACACAGACATCTGGTTCATGGTGTAGCCTCCAATAGGAAGGATATGTCCAGCTATTCTGATAATGTGGGGACATCAGATGATGGGCACAATGATGACTATGACCCACTATCTCATGTTGAGCCTGGTAATCATGATGAATCTTCCCCATAATGGACCAGTACTGTCCACTAGACTACACATTGGAGTGTAGCTGATGTGTATGATTGCATGTCAGAGGGCATCTACCTACTATTGCAACCAAATGAATGTTCACAGTGGCATCATGGATCTAACCTGCATGCAATTGCCTGTGCCACTGATTGTGTAGCACTCCAGCTGTGTGTTACATGAACATCAGGAGCAAAGATGTGGACTGGTCATAGCAACAGTGGATGCACAACATAACAGTGTGGTATCTGTTACATGCTCTGTTGAAAGCCTTGTTACCAGCAGTGCTGTAGTATGAACTGGGTATTATGTGTCCTAACTGTTCTGAGCAGATTACCTTCAGTAGGGAGAGGCAGATCCCATCTCATTAGACCCACACATGACCCTCAAACATCAATGGCTATGCTGCAGCATGCATGCACATCTGCTGTTGATCATGTAACTATGACCTCAGCAGTTACATCAAGACAGACACATCACACTGCTGCTCCTACACACACTGTGCCCTATAATACTAGTGTCATCACATCCAGCTCTTTGGTACAGAACTATAGGCCGAGTGTTTCCGGATGTGGCAGGTGCAGCCACTACCACAGTGTCATCAGCCAGCATGGGCCCCCTAGACTGCATTAGAGTAACACTGATGGTTGATCCAATGTGTGACTTGTTATGTCATTCTAACCCTATGGTAATGATGACTGCTATGCTGACCACCGACTAATCAGTCTGTTGGTGGTTTTTCAAATGTTTGATACCAGAGAGTTTTGCAAGTCGTTTTTCTGACCTAGGTGACTTGCTTCCAGTTGTAATAAATTGTACACTTATCATTAGTATATGTTAGTGCAGATATTAATAACAGCAATGCTCCTTGTGACAATCTCCATGCTTCTATGTTTGCATCTCTTTCTGGCTGACATATTGCATATATTTACATGGTTAACAGCATGTTATCTTAGTCATCCAGCAATGACTGCTACATTACAAATGTCTTTGTTGTCTGCCATTTCCACATGCACAGGTATGTCTCTGTATGGATACCTGTGTTACTTATGGCATTTAATGTGGTATTGCACATGCCGCACACTCAGCACTCACTGCACTTCTGTGGACCTGTTTCCATTTTATATCCTCATACTAACCCATAACTCTCATGGATGCCTTCCCATATCTCACTGGTTACACACACACACACACACACACACACACACACACACACACACACACACACACACACACACACATTTATACCTATATTGCTGTATTCCCATCATCCTTGCATGTTGCATGCCTGCTGTGAAATCATTGAGATAGATGCTCTGCCTGGTTGAACACATTCTTAACTCTAAATGAGTTATGTTGCAGCAATAACCTGTGCAGCAAAGCATCACCTTATGTGTGACATTCTATGTCAGTTATGGGATGTAAGGCTTTTTTTTCATTTTGGCTGGTCCCTGGGGTGTTTACAATTACTCATGCTGCTGTATGTTATGGTGTACCACACTGTTACATGTCGCACAATGCTATACGTGATACAGCAGTGTTAGTACACAGCCTTTGTTTTTGTTTTGCTTGTGCTGATACATTCCCATATGCTGTATGTACCTACATTTTTTGTAGTTCTGGTTATTTTACAGCTACCTTCCCATGATAGTTATCTCTGTAATGATATCATATCTGTACTACCACACCCTCTTGTTGTGCACACCTCACATATGACACACATTTGCCTGTGTGGTCCTGTTTGGCAATGTGCCTTGTATATATCTAGATGTGTTCCTTGCTGGGTGTTGTGTATATGTTTTTACAGGTATATCATATGCTTCTGTTGTGCATGATGTTCAGAGTGAAAAAGTAATGGTGTCTTTCCATTAGTTATGCTGTCATCTGCTGTACTGGGGTGATACATGAACATCACTGTTTAGTATATCACTGTTTAGTCTATGTACATTTGTACTTGTGGCATGTTGTGACTCAAAAGTGTTTGTCAGATGCTGCCATGTTGCCTGAGCTATGATATATGGCTACATCCTCCATCACCCATGCCTATTTCTTCACCCCTGAGTCCTCCTGATCATCCTGTGACAGCACTGATAGCTCAAAATCAGACATCTGGGGTTCTTTGGTTAGGTCACCTGCAACTGCAGATGGCAGGCCACCATGTTTTGATGTTATCATGTAGTGAAGCATGACGCACGTGGTGACCATCTGTGATGCCTTTAATGATGTGTATTGTAGTGCACCCTTGAATGTATCCAGATATCTGAATCTTGCTTTCAACATGGCCAAACACATGCTCAATAGTGTTTCTTGTCATGGAGTGTGCTCTGTTGTTGGTATCCTCAACAGGAGTCAATGGAGCTCTGTATGGTGTCATTAGCCAAGTTTCCAGTGGATAATCACAGTCACCTGTTTTAAGGGGGATGAGAAGTAATATTTGATCATCTTGCTTCCTATAGCAATGCCTGGCTGCTTATCATATAGAGGTGGCCATGTACTTACCTAGTAGGAGCCCCCCCAGTATTTTACCATATTGGAAAGCAGATATCAGGGTACTTTTTCTCCATATTGCTGCATTATGCACATTACCAGGATGTTTTGTTTCCATGATATTAGTAATAAGAATATCTACAAGCACATCACCTGATAATTGAGTGATGTTCACTCCTTTCTTTTGATGTACCATTCAGCATCAGGTACATATGGCCTTTTGACTGAGACATGGGTGCAATATATTGCACCAAGAACACAGGATATGTTGGCTATGGCATAGAACTGTTGCATGACATTTCTGCACTCCGTGGCTGTTGTTGGGAAGGGGATATATTCAGCTACCAAGGAGCACATTGATGCTTGGAACTATGTGACAATGCAGCTGGCAGCTGTCTGGGACACTCCTACAGCATTTCCCATATGCTGCTGAAATGTCCCAGAGACCAGTATAAATAGACTCAGGCACACTTTTGTTTCTATTGATAATGGATTACCTTACAGACTATGAGCATACAAGTGTACTGCATACATCCTGCATCACATCTCAGATAATCTGTATCTATCTATTATTTCCTCTTCAGAGAGCTACCTTAACTGTAGCCTGACTCTGAGCCTGGCTGTCTGCCTTCTGGGATTAATTTACAGCTTGCCCTGTATTATGGCTAACACTACTCCAGCCTAGTGTGGTGCATTAAATACCAGTTGCATTCTTTATATTTGCAGAATCCATTGGATTCCCTAGGAATTTGAAGAATATAGTTGTGTTAACATTATCCACATATGGCCTCTAACGAATGCTTTCAGAAAGTTGACAACAAAGTACTGTGTCACATTTAAGTTGCATTGGACATACCTGTTGTGTTTTGGAGTCCTGTGTTCATTCATGGAGTCTGCAATTATCTTATGCTGAATAGATAATTACTTGGTCTTGCTTCAGAATACATTAAGAAATAGCATCCACCACTGGTGAGCTTATGTTTTCCTTTGGTGTGCTGCATTGTCTTTAACATTTTTTATTTTTTTTTTGGAATCTGACTTTGCATATCATATTCAAATTACGTTTAATTTTTTAAATACTTACATTTCTCATACACTTCCTGTCATGAAAATGTTATTGTTTACCAACCTGTGTTGATATTTAAAGAAAAGTCTTTTGCACTTTTATAGTGCAATTGTAGTAAGCAATTTGCTACAATTTAAAAGAAAAAAAGATGTTTTTTTAAACCTGAGTGTTGTAGCACTCCATGCATGGTATAAACTGTAGCAACTGCTTGGTACACTTGAGGCAAGCAGTTTGTTACAGTTAAAAAAAAAAGATTTGTTTCTTTTTTTTTTTCCAGCTGAGGAAGGAGGGTCGGGGTCAGGGCATAGAAATGGAACTCGATTTACTCCTGCATTTCAGGATCCCAAGGTACCCGATCACAGATTTTTTTTTTAATTGCTGTTCATCAGCTGATTTCAATATGCTGTTTGGTTTTGCTGTATCTGTTACATTTTAGTTTCCACTGAGTTTTCTAGTCTTTAAACCCATGACAAGAGTATTTTGTCTCATATTTGGCTGTCTCACTGCCAAAACTCAAATAGAAAAAGAAAGCTGCATCTGCTGGACTGTTGTTTAAATCTCATAAACCATACTTTGTTGAAAAAAACTCTTACATCATCCCAGGCTATGTCTATGAATAGGTATTTAAGCATTTTTGAATGGTCCCTCTCTTTATGAATTCATCTCTGCATACATAATTCTTGAGCACAGTAAATTCTGCTTTGACTTCCTATGCGTTAGAATGTGTCTGAATTGAAAAGATAAACATATTCCATATATAATAATTGATCCTGATACTCCTTATTTCATACCAGAGTATCTTCTGTATAGATATTGCTGGCAGGTAATTTTAAAGCTGAGCTGTTTCTGCCTGAATCTGCCATACCTTTGTTAATCTCCCTTCTGCTGCATTGTAGCTGCTGTACTGGTACTCCTACTAATGTCAACAGACACCAATACTCTAAGTACTGCTTACTGTCATGCTGACTGTGTTGGCCATGGAAGCAGTGTTTTTTACTTCACTGATTCTGCCGACTTCCAAAAACAAAATAAAATTGTATGAGTTGTGTTTTTGTCTGCCATAGAGTGCTTTTAAAACTAGATTATATGTAAAAAAATCTGTTTTGAATGCAGCTTAAAGACAGGCAAATACTAGGAAAAAAGAGTTCTTCTATCTCACATTGTTCTATTGTAAAGTTCAGATGGAGCTACATTACTCTAAATGGTTAATAGGATGTCATCTGCATAATTCAAAATGATTAACCTGATGTCATTTTTGAACAGTGGAAGTTATGTATTGAAAACCATTCTGATGCTTTTTTTTATTCAAATTCTCTTGTACCCATAATGCCAGGCCAGTGATGTTTTTCCCTTCCATTTCTTTGAGTATTCTGTCACTACTGACTTAGAACTTTATAGACTTAAAGATAAGCTTGCAATAAGGCACTCCTGAGCAACTGCCAGTATTTATTTTTAAGATTCAGTTGCTGCAAGTGACAGAAAACTTTTTGAATGCTGTTTTTCATTAGAACATGCCATGGTAACTAATTTTCTTGCCTTACTATAAATGGTATCTTCTTCCATCCTCACAGTCTCTCTGTCATAGGTATCACAGTTCTTTTATACAAATGAGAAATGTTCACAGTCTTACATTAAATGGTTCTTAAGAGTCCAGGATCTTTTTAACTAACATAAGTCAAACTAACATATGAAAATGCATTTAAAGTTTTCTCAACAGCTACTGAAAGAAAGCCCTGATTCAGATGAATGCGATTCTTTCACTGGTATTGAAGACTAAAAAGGGATCTGCTTGAAGATGAGAATATTGCATACAACATGACTCAATATTCATTATATCTATACCTTCAAAATCACTTAAAAGACTTGCTTATGAATAGTCATATGACTTAAGCCACACTACAAATCAGTATGCACAATGTACATAAATATGCAATCACTTTTTGAGACTTAAGAGGACTGAGTGAATAATAAATTCATATAGCAACTTTTTACAATCTACCAGGTGTCAGATTCCAAAAGAGTTGCTCTCAGTGAAATTCTGCCTTGGTTCTGAAAGACTTACTTTGGTGGAGGGCCTGTCTATAAACAGGCTTACACTGGAGGCCAGATTCCAAAAGACCTGCTCTCTGTATATGTTGTCTTTTGGCCTCATGTTTCTGGAGGATTAAAGAGCCATGTATTTCTGAACTTCAGTGCAGCATAACATTGAACTTACCAGAACCACTTTGCTGCTTTAGACTATGGCATTTTAACCATAACATGTAAGAAAATGTTTTCTCTTTTTTCCTGGAGAGATATGCAGGCTTTTTTCCTTCTGATGTAGTGGCAATTCATTAAAGATGTGTTGCAGACTGTTACAGTGTTCTGCATACTGACCAAGCAGATGTTCAGTATGACACTGCACACTAGAAATAGAACATAATGCTGCAAAACATCAGACTATGACAGTTAATACATATGAACATTTGACTCTGGAACCCATTTATAAAAAACATATCTAGGTCTTCCATTGAGATTTCATTATGTAACTTTCAGGTTCTAGCAGGAAGGTTCCCAGCCACAAAATGCATCTAAGACTACTCTTCTGTCTTTTTTTGTTTTGCGTAGCATGATCTGACTATGATCCCACTGCTCTAGTTGCTCCAAACTATGACACTTTACACGCTGTATATTGTATGCATATATATATACATATATATATATATAGACAGAGAGAGAGAGAGATAAACTATATATTGTTTTATTTCTTTTTTTTTTTTAAATAGATTTTATTAAAAACATTTCTGAAAGGTACAATTTTTAACAGAATACTAAACATATGTTTTGATGTTAAAGATAAAAACAAAAAACACTAATATAAAAGATCAAAAAAAGACAATGAACTATGTACATCGATGTTCACTATACTATAAATAAATAAAGTTAAAACAAGTGAATAAGATCTGATTAAAACCATTAAGTTATTAATTTTATAATAATTCAATTATATTAATCCATTGAATATACAGTGCTGTACTCCTAGAATATGTATACTTAATTGTCATTGATTCTAGTGTGGATACTTCCAAGAGAAGATCTTTAAAGTTTTGAAAGGAGGGGATTTGTGAAGATTTCCAATTTCTAGTAATTTCTTTCCTGGCTATGGACAGTACAGACTAAAGAAGCAAATATTTATTAGTTTTTTACACAGGGTGGGATTGGAGAATTAAATAAAACTAACGATTTAGTAAGTAGAAAGTTATCAGTGAATATTGCTTGTAAGAAATTATTGATGTCTTCTCAGAATGTTTTCAAGTGCAAACAATCATAGAAATATATGCCCAATCAGCATTCTGAACCTTCATACATCTCCAACAAAGAATATTTTCTTTAAACATCTTATTTATGTTATACAATGTGAAGAAAGATCTATTTAAAAATCTCCAGGTAAAGATTCTCCATTTAAGTGATGAGGTAGTTTTACCTGCTGACTGAAGAAAATTCAATTTATCTTTACCTGAAGGGTTACAATTATTGGTGTCAGAGAAGTATTTCCAATAATTATCAGGGAGTATATCTAGATCTGATTTAATAGTTTTATATATATGTGAAAGGCTAATTTTAATTAAGTTATTATATTGAGTAAAAGCAATAAATTATTGAATGAGTTTGGGAATTGCATTTTTAAATGAAGAAGGTATTAAATCAAATTTATTTTTGATATAATTTCGAGCTTCTTATAAGTCAAGCCATAGTGATGAATCAATGTCATTCTCTTCCAATAAAGTATTAATGGATTGCAATTCATTGTTTTTTAACATTTGATGCCAATAAATCAAATATGTTGTTCAAATATTGACTTTCTGTGAAAGTTTGTAAAGAAAATAACCCCCTGTGTGTTTTCTATGGGGAAATAAGGAATAACCAACTTTCATATGACTTTGAAGTTTTATTAAGACTTATATCAAAACCTTTAATATTGCTATTTCCTCTAATCAAGTTCACCCAAGGTTCCATGACTAGGGTAAATAAAAGAGGGGATAAAGGACAACCTTGTTTAGTCCCTTTTGTAATAGGTATGAACTGAGATATATTAGAACGAATTTTGACATACGCTTGAGAGCCTGTATATAACTGGGTGATAAGATTTATAAAATTATTTGAAAAGTTAAGTTCCTGTAGGAGAATAAAAAGGTAATCCTGATTAACTGTGTCAAAAGCACAATTTATATCTAAACTAACTATAGTTAGGTTATTTTTTAAGTTTTTAGTTGATTCAATTAAGGTTATTATTCTTTTAATGTTATCAAACGTTGTTCTATTTATTATGAAACATGTTTGGTCTTCATCTACTAGGTTAGGAAGAAAAATGTTAAGCCTCTTTGCATATATAGACATAAACATTTTATAGTCCATGTTTAATAACGATATAGGTCTATATGAATTACATTTTGTAAGGTCTTTTTCAGGCTTTAAGATGGGAGAATGAATGTATATTTCCATGATGGAGGGATATTATTTTTATTTTGTATAGTATTAAAAACTGAAAGTAACAAAGTTAGGGATTCATTCTGTTCAATTTTGTAGATTTCTGGAATTATATCATCATTACCAGGTACTTTGTTTTGTTTGAGTGTATTAATTTGTTCTTGGATGTCTTTTAATGTAATTTGCCTATCAAATAACTTGGTTTGTTCTTCTGTTAGTCTTTTTATAGAGTTTTTATTAATAAAAGTTTGAATATCTTTCTTTGGATTTATTAGTGCATAAGATTTGTTAAGCTTAAGAAAAAAAATTCTCAAAATTCATTAAATATGTTATGTAAGTCAGATACCTTTTTCATTTGAGGTGAATATATTTCTTTAATGTGATTAAATTTGTTTAATCTTTTTACTTTATTGGCTAAAATATTCAAAGATCTGGGATTTATTGAAAATTAATAAATTTAAATTCTTCTAGACCAATCACAGTTTTATGTTTTAAAATTTCAAAATATTTCTTATTTAAAGATTTTATTTCATCCAGCTTGGATTTTTCTTGTTGATTTTTTTTGATAACTCATGATTCATAATATCAAGCTTAGTTTGTATCTCCTTTAAATCTTTATCCCACAAGTCTTTTTTTTATACCAGTCAATTATTCTGAAATACAAATATGCCTTCATTGCATCCCAGATGAAAATATCAGGTGTATTATTGTTGGTATTGAATTCTAAAAAACTATGAACTTCTTCCAATATGAAGGGATTAAAATATTTTAATTTAGTGATATATGCTGGTATCCATTTTATCTGAACATTGGAACATCTATAAATATGTATATCAAAGGTTATAGAGTTATGATCTGAAAAGGGACAAGTAATAACTTTCACATTACTTAAAGAATTGGTTAAACTATTAGAAATAAAAACTCTGCCTATTCTTGAGAATGTGTTGTGTCTGTGTGAAAAGAATGCATAGAATAATGATTCTGGGTCAGCATCATTATCAATGCCCTTCAATAAAAAGGAATTTGAAAACTCTTTTAGAAATTTAGCTGAACTCGAAACTTTTCTATTGCCTTTAGAAGTAGAGTCTGAGCTATTAAAAATGCAGTTAAAATCACCAGCTAATATGATATTGCCTTTAGAAAATTGGATATTATGATCTATATGTTGTTGTGCTGAGCTCTGTCCAAAGCCAGGAATCAAGTACATATTAATTAGAATGAAAATTAAGTTATTAAACTCTATGACAATAGAAGCTACCATATCTTTATTATCTTTGTATGTATCAATTATTTTAGGTTGTGGTAATTTGTTATTCCAAAGTATTGCAACACCTCTTTTCTTTTGAGAGTGCTCAGAACCGAGTATTGAAAAATATTTATATTCTAACTTGAAAACATCACCCTCTAACAAATGAGTTTCTTGCAGAACAATTAATTGTGAGTTATTTAACTGGAGATATTTATTCAAAGACTTTCTCTTGTTAGGGTTATTTAAACCATTTATGTTAAGGGAAATACAATCTAAAGATATCATATTATAAGTGTATTGGGGTGTAATACATACTGATTAAAATGTTCAATAAACTTAGATCTATGAAATGATACTAGTAAAATGTAGGAAATACAGCAATATATACTGTGTGAAACATAGGTAAATTTTTTTAAAATTGAAATTATATGATTATATGAATAACTTTCTACTGTACTTGTTTTAGTGAACATCAAAAAGAATACTATCGAAAAATAATAACAGAGTCCTCTAACAATAAAACCCTCAAAAACCCACCTGGAGTTATAAACTCCTAATTTGAGTGACATTAATCACCCAAATTAACAAACCTACTAGCAGCATATTTCTATCAAGCTCCACCTAAGTATAAACCATTTCATAATTAAAAACAAGGCTTGTGAATAATAAAGTCTGTATTATGCAAAGAGAGAAGTCATCATATAATCTATATTAGATTAGCTAATAGACAAGTTAACTAAAATTAAAATGCAACAAAGATTAACATGTTATAAGGTTAAAAAACACTAATATCATAGTTAGCCATAATATAAGACTGTAAAAATGAAAAGATCATTTTAAAGACTCCCATATTTATATTTATCAAAAATCTAAGAATTAATACATTACCCAAGTAAGAAAGCCTATTCATGGAGCTAGTAATGTGTAAATGTGTCACCATAATACTGAATTTCAAATCATCAGGAGGAAAAAAAAACTATAGAGTTATGACTTTACTAAAGTAATAAGTCTACATAGTTGAAAGGGACATTACAGTCAACTCACTACAAAAATACTTCATATTACAGAATAAGAAATATATCATGGTTTCTAGCAAACAACTAAAGATGTAACTGCATAAATAGATATGTTTAGAGTTTCTTTTTACTTTTTAAATTATCCTATTATAACCTATATATATATATATATATATATATATATATATATATATATATTAAACTATTCATTAGTAAGATATAATGTAACATTACAGAGGATATAACTTATATAGCTAAACCAAAAATCTATCTAAAGTGAGAATTTTAACTATACTTATAGTCTGGGATGTATAATGCAATTACCATTTTACAAGCATTCAACAAGAGCTATGCCCACCTTAAATATAAGATAGGAGTAAAACAAATCTATTTACATATCTTACATACATTTTAAGATACAGATAGCTAAAGTAGCACTTTAGTAAAGTTTTATATAGCTATGTGTGCATTGTGTTTTGTCATTTGTTACTTCTAATCTTTACATAGCTAATAGGCAAAACCAAGACTACTGATAATAAAAAAAATAGCATAAACCTAATTATTGAAATTGTATAACTATGTACTGCTACTAAATACCATGTAATAATTCTGCACCAAGGCTGCTTTAAGCTAATAAATATTGAATAGTGTGTAACATATTGGAATCTTTCTCTCCAGGTCTCCATTAAAAAAAAGGCTTCTCAGCTCTGTAGGAGAGTCCCAGACAACAGATATGAAACAAATATGCAATAAGTAAATGAATAGGATTTTTTCAATATCTTTACACATGTATATGAATACATGTATACACATACACAGGCATATAAAGAGTATGAATCCAACATGGTTAGTTTAAAACTCTGAGTATATCATATAATTTGCAGCATACTAAGTATCATCTGTTCCACTAGTTATTAAAATGCCAGTACCGTTAACAAAATTAGTTGAAACAGTATATTTACAACTAATAATTTCATGTTATAGCCACTAATAATATCTAAGCATGAATTAAATCCTCAGCTATACAAATGATTTCCATCTGTAGAATTAATATTTTAAAACAGGTATAATCAATTTACTAAAGAGATGATCACTGTTGTGTTTATATTACATTAAACCATCATCTCTCTACCCACCAAATAAGTAACTATACTGGTTACTTTCCATGTTAAAATAAAGTCTATCTTTCAGGCATCAAAGTCCTCATTACAAAATTTGCGATGGATTTACCTTTTTGTAGACAGAGAAAACTATGTTAATCTTGCTGTAAAGTCCAAAAGATAAAAAGGAAACAGATACTGCTTTTTAAAAACGTCCATCGAGCTGATGATGATGTCATACGGCTCATTGAAGGAGTTCAGAGATGCGTGAGTCCATATCATCGAGCCATAAGTAGTGAGAGCACCCTCAAAATTTTCAGCAGGAAACTGTAGACAGTTCATACAACAACTTACGGCATCCTAAATCTCAAGAGGCTCTCGAGACACTCCAGCAAAACTCTGATGTCTTATTTTGTGGTATAGCAGAGAGAGGCGAAAAGGAGAGAGGAAAAAAAAGAAACAATTCACAGGTTTGCTGTGTTTTCAGATCCACTAGAAGCCCAAAGCCACCAACAAACAGGGCTTAACTAAACAAAGATAACACCATTGAAAAGGGCACCAAACAAAGCCACCAACCCCAAATAAACAATAAAAGACCATATAATCATAAAGAAATGAAAATACGCTTCCCAAAACTACAAATAAATGCATGTATTCAGATCTGCTATAAGCCCAAAGCCACCAATGAACAGGGTTTAACCAAACAAACATAACACCACAGAAAAGGGCACCACACAAAGCTACCAACCCCAAGTAAACAACAAAATACAATATTATCATAAAGAAATGAGAATACGCTACCCAAAACCACAAACAAATGCACTTATTCAACAGTTTAAGACTGAAGCAAGCAATTAATTAAAGAAACAATAGTAAATTAACATAAAGAATTATCAACAGCATACCTATCACATAATATCAGCAGCCACTCAGAGACATATACCATAAGTCAAATCATAGACAAAAGGGAATAAAGACTAATCTTAAACCATTTATGTATGTACTAGAATGCCTACCATAGAATCTTAGCAATATGCAGCTACTTAGTATCAGTGAACAAAAAACAAAATTAAACTAATGCAGTCAATGTATTTAAAGGTTTATGTAAGCAGGGGACAATAATCAGATTTTTTTCTTTTTTCCTTTAATAAAATAGAGTGTATTTTAAAGTACATTTATATAGGATATATACTTTATGAGGTTTTAGAAATAACTAATATAAAAAGAACTAAGATTATTAATAAAGTTATATAATAAAACAAGATGCTAATGGTAATTATAAGAATCTAATAAACTACTCAGTAGTAAACACAAGCCAAAAAAACAACATAATAAAGAATATATCAACACTCACCTGTTGAACCATTTTCATTTTCCTAGACTACTGGGTCATAAGAAAAATCTTATGTAAGAAAAAAATAAAATAAAATCCATATTATAAAAAAGTTATTTTTTGAGTTTCTTCTTGTGCTCTACTGTTTTTCAGGTTACATTTTCAGCAATTCTTTTAAGACTTGAACTAGCCCAGTCCATTTTGTCTATTTTTCCAATATTTTGTTAGATTTGATGTACTTGATAGCTGCATCTAGTTCCTCAAAAATCTTTGGACTATCTTAAAAGAAGATTTTCAGCCTTGCAGGGAAAAGCAGGTGAAACTTTACTTGTGTTTTTTTAAGTTCTTTAAGTAATGGTAGGAATTGTTTCCTTTTAGTTATGACAGATGTAGAATAGTCATCATCAAAACGTATGATGCTATCTTTGTATTTAATTGGTGACTTAGACCATGCAGTCTTCAAAACTATTTCTTTATCATGAGTTGATAGAAATTTGACTATGACTGATTTTATGGAATTACTTTTGGTAAATTTGGATGTAGATAAGGACCTGTGAGCTCTTTCTATACCAAAAGAAAGTGTTTCAGGAAGCTATAAAATTTCAGGTAGCCATGAGTTTAAAAATTTCTCTAAATTATTTTCTACTAAATTGTCTGGTCGCCCGAAAATCTTGATGTTATTTCTTCGAGATCTATTCTCAAGATCATCTATTTTAGTTTGAAGCAGGGAATTGTGCTTCAGAAGAAATTCTAAATTATGTTAATTTTGTTGTATTCTACTATCCATGTCATTTAGAGATGTTTCAATACCTGTAATTTGTTTCTTCTGCTGCTTAAGGTCTTGATGTAAAGTCTCCATTTGTTGAGAAGTATTTTCTTTCAAAACATCAATCTTCATATCCATTCTGTCAAGTTTTGTTGATAGTTCCTGAATTGAGGTTAAAAGAGCTTGAAACTCTTTTTTCATTGCTGAGTCCTGATGAGAGGATTTTGTGAAGCTCATGTTGAAGCCAGATGCCAGAAGCTTGTCTCTTATTTTTTGACAGGAAAAGTTAAAAAAAACTTAAAAAATATTTTAATACTAACTAGATTATTAAATGAAACCAAATATATAAAAAATGTTTTTTAGTTGGTTATAATTAAAAATTCTTGTCATAAAAGATATGATAAGGCAGAGCTGAGAGAAAGTGCTGCTACTCAAGGCTCATCCTTGGCCACGCCCCCTATTGTTTTATTTCTGATGTAATGACAAGTCAGTAAAGAACTATCCTAAGCAATTACTGTCTTTGTCATATTAAGTCAAATTCATCACAATACCCCCAGTGGAAACTGAGCATGATGCAGAATGTCAAATAATGCAAAAAGTCACCAAATGACATAGCCATCCTGCAGGAAGGTTTGTCTCAAACAGATAACTGGTGTCAAAATCATTGTCTGAAATTAAATGCCAAAAAATGCATTATTGTATCCTTTGGAACGTCATCTACCCTAGGCATCTACCACATTGACAATATACCCCTAAGAGCTGACCTAGTTATTCAGGATTTGGGAACTTATATTGATAGTGACCTAACCTTCGACCAACATTTGTCTTTTGTTATAAGAAAGTCCTGCTATATTGCCCAAAGGGATTGTATCTAGCTCTAGGGATATTGGATATCATTGTCCCTCTTTACTCAGTCCTCATTAGTCCAATCATTGAATATAATGGGCCTTTTGCTATGCATCCATTCAGACACATGCAACAACTGGACCACCCATGAAGATACCTTATTAAAAGTATACAAGGGATAAACAACATGTCCTACATGGACCAATTCAAATCCCTGTCACTATACCCGGTGTCCAACAGGCTGCTAAGAGGTGACCTATGTCTGGTATAAAATAAATCATCCAACCTATTACTGACAGATTTACTGAACATCAGCAATTCAAATGGCATAAGAAATAGTCTAGGGATTTAAGGCTCTTCTGCAGCAATAACAAAACGGTTTGGAGGGACAGGTATATTTCAAAGAGGATACCACTGTTATGGCATAGACTTCCCACTCACATAAAACAAAGTTCATCACTGTCTGTTTTCAAGCTCAGCTTAGATATATGGATGGAAAACAGAAGATTTACCCCAGGACTGCTTCTATACTATTAGTGAACAGATGCAGCTCTTAAAATGCTTTATCCCATGTGTGGGTCCCCTCAAATGATCTATGGTATGATCCCAGTTATTCTCACTAGGGTTAATATTTACTTATCAACCATGGGATGGGTAAGGCCAGTCTATAACCAAATGGGATGGGTTATTTTGAGCACAGAAAGAGAAATTGTCTAGGCTTAAAATGGCCTGTAAGCAGCTAGCCTAGTACTTACCTATGAACCTAGGAACCTATGTCAGACTATGGTTGTGAGGGCATATGTGCCAGTGCATCTAGAACCTATGTATAAAAGGCCATATCTCAGTCCACCTTGAGGTGTGATGAGATTTCATTATGAAACTTTCACAGGATACCAATACAGTATTCCATTACAAAATGCCATTAAGAGCGTTATTCTATCATTACAGATTTCAATGCAGCAGAACATTGAATTTGACACCACTTCTCCAATTAACTCAATCTAAGACATTTTAGATGTGACATGTTAGAAATTAAAGAAATACATATATCTATCAGGAACAATTATGTGGAACTTTTACTTTTGATGTAATGAAAGTGTATAGCATATATTTCAACCATAGCATACATATAGCCATAGTATATTAGAAAATACTTTGGATGTTATTTTCACCTGGCTTTTAAACACACTGAAAATAACCTCTCATTAGAAACTGGGTTTAATGCCAGACTGTGACAGTGAAAATCATGTGAAACACTAATTTGCTAAATACTTCAGTTCATAATACAAACTTCAGTAAATAATAATGAACTGTATAAGAACACTATTCAATTTACAGGGATTTCCCTGCTCTCATTCCTAATTTATACAGTAGTATAATACCTTCCTCCCTCCATGGAGTTCAGGCCTCATCTTATAAGCAGTTTAGAGAAATGCTGTTTTGTCTGATGAAATATTTATGACTTTTTATATATGATGGAATATGCACAGTGCACATTCATTCTAGACATTTTTACCTCATCTTTTGGGTAGAGGTCAAATAGCCCCTCACTGGATTTGAAGTATAATGCCCGATCATGAGTGAGAATGAAAGTTCTGTTAAAAAACGATTTGCTAAATGCATGTTCCCCAAAGGTAGATCATAGTAAATAAATCAGATAATTCTAATGAGATACCTGGATACAGGACACACTCAAAAATGTCATTCTACTCCCCATCTCTGGTCTTAGACTGTAAGGGCATGTAAAGAACAAATGAACCCAATACAGTAATGACAGACTCAGACAAAATTACTACAAAAGCAATTTGACTGTTCTGTTTTGCTACAAAAATAAAAACAAAAGTGCAGGGAAATGTTAGTTTACTATTTACTATTTCAATGTACTTTTCTTAATTTCTGGTACTCTAATAGTAAGCCTTTGTCTGCCAAAATATCAGACATTCAAATAAATTGCCAAGAACTGATCTGTGCATTTTTCCTAGTAAGATATAAAATTGCTAATGTTGAAACCAATGAAATTGAAATAGAAAGCAAAGCAATTTCAAGAAAGCTAAGACGTTACACCTTTTTATAATTTCAGACCTGTAACTTACCATGTGCAGTCTTTCTGGTACCCTAAACTTTAATTCCCGTATTACAATGGTGGTAGGACTAGGATGGAACATAAGTATGGAACTGATCACTTTTTTTATTTTTTTTTTCTTCCTCGAAGACTGCAAGTACATCTCAATGGTCAGACTTTAAATTGTAACAAAATGGTGGCAAAATTATTCCATTCTAATTTGTAGCAGCACAGTATTTGATCCCTTTCTTTTACTACTTCACTAGAGGAGTCAGAGAGCGCTTAAAATCCACATGTGTCTTCCCGTCTGCTGGTGCATTCTGTGATGAAACAAAGAACACACTAATAGGCTAGGTGGCTTGATGGTATGGACTTTCTGATGGAGCAAACATAACAGTGATACTGGCTGGCACACACAAAACCAGTGCTAGTTCTAAATACTAAGACTAAGCAAGAGTGTAAATCAATGCCAAAAATCAATACATAACAGTAGAAATTTCAATAGGTATGTACTAACACAAAAATACTCCTACCATCTACGCTAGAAGGCAAGCAGACAAGCAAAATGCAATACAATAAAGTAAATGCACTTATAAATATAGGTGAATCATGCATACTTACCTACATAACTGCATATGTCAGATGTGTTGTTAGCTACAATGAGCAAATACAGAAGGTGAGCAAACAAACCAGTGGGGCTTAGTCTGGCGGACTCCTTTCCATTCACAATTTGCACATTTCCCTGGTCAGTCAGATTTGGCATTGCACAGACACATGGATGGTATGTAATTCGTCAATCCTCTTTTTCCTACTTTCTACATGAGGCAGGAGTATTGTGTCAATGGTCATCATCTTTCATGATTCAGTGCCACTCTACTACTTTCTTTGATGGTCATACCTAACTATAACAGGTCCTCTACCATGCAATTCATCCATCTAGCTCTTTGCTGGATGCCTGTGTTGCCTCTTGAACCAGTAAACTCAAGGCAGTCAAGGGGCAGACACAAAAGAGTTCACAGTGGAACTGACAACTGACTCACGAACAATAATCAAAGTGTGAACTTTACTGAACCGAATAATAAGTACTTTCGTCCCTCAAAAACAAGACTTCATCAGAACAATTATAGTAATAAAACAGTCAGTATAAATAAATTAGTGTAGTAAGCACATGACTAAAACAACCCTCCTAACATTCATCCTGCATGTCATAGTCTAAATCCATAGACTAATGCATCATGTAAATAAAAAAATTAAAAATAAATAAATTAGGAAAAATAAACATTTACAACTTTGAAGCACATATCTTAAGAACACTACTGATTGAATCCTGTCATTTAAACCAGGGGGCTTGTTGGCTTCCCTATCCCCACTGCAGTGTGATCTTGGAGTTAGTATACACAGCAGGGGGTGTGGGGGTTACAGGTGGACTTTTCTCCTTCCAAAAAAGTCTATTTTCTGTGTTTCTCAGTTTTCGATGTTGTATGGTTCGATCTTTAGGGTGCAACAATTACTGTCAGTTAATGATGGGAGCCCATACATACATATATATATATATATATATATATATATATATATATATATATATATACAGGTTACACATGCATAATACAGACAGTTTAACTATGCATGCAGGTAACATAATGACTTTAATCTCAGATAAAGCTACCTTAACAACTAATAGACTCCTTAATTTAAATATTCTTAAACATTTCTGAAACTATCAAAATAAAATTCTTTCCAAATGATAAATACAGCTGCCATCTACATTTATTTATTTATATATGTGTGTATGTATATATGTATGTATGTATGTATGTATGTATGTATGTATGCATTTATTTATTTATTTATTTATTTATTTATTTTGTATTTGTTTTCTGAGGTAGATCACTGATCGTCATGGACCTTTTTCAGACTCAGTCCAGGAGCACTGCCTGACTAAATGACTTGCTCAGAGTCACACAGTTAGGCAATGAAGGCTGAGGGAATAAAACCTTGCACCACTGGACCACAGGAAACAGCTCATTAACAGCTCCTTAATCCCCAACTCCAACAACAAGGTTGCTAAAAATCAAACAAACAAAAAAATGTGTTGGCCTGGATAATAGAAACATCAAACACGAAGTCATAATATTAGCTGATATAAATATTGACAGGACTAATCTAAACTGAAAACAAGTCATACCAGATTTCAATCCATGCATTTATATGGATTATTGTTAAATCCACGAAAAAGGCACTGCAGCTCTTAAACGAAACTCTTTATTTACAGATGAATGGTCGTTTTCGTTTAAGAGTTTCGTTTAAGAGCTGCAGTGCCTTTTTCGTGGATTTAACAGTTTTTCGTCTTTGTCTTTTTGGATTTATATGGATTATCTCAGCTACCTGATGAACCAACAAGAATAGACAGAGCAGCTAGCAAAAATCGTATCTTAGACTGGATATTGACTAAAGCCTTTCAACATATTCATAAAATGAATACTTTACCAGATCTAATCAGTGACCACCATTCCCACCTATATCCTTTTGAAACTTGCCAAAATATAAAAACCAACAGCTATCATATGGACATATAAAAGTAAAAATGACTCTGTAATAGACTTTCAGCTCTGTATTCTTACACTCTAATTGGCATCAATTAACATACTACCATTAGATGACGCCACAAATTATTTCAACCAAGCATTATGTAAAACAAAGAAAAAAAATAACAGAATCCACTGTAGCCCCATGTCTGACCAGATATAGCAAACGAATTATACATTTCAGAGACAAAACATTAAAATTCTTGAAAGCAATCCAAACACAATCTACCTTCCAAAATTATTAAAAGTAAAAAGAAAACTCTACACACAAAGAGAAGAAACATTACTGCAGGCTACAAACTACAAGCTTAAAAACTCTTCTGGTATACTATAAACTACTTTTAAAGCCTTGCAAAACTACCCAACAAAACTTATTAATCCCTACAGCAAAACTATGAAAATGCCTGCAAACTTAATCCCATTTTATTCATGCTGCCGCTTCACTAATGAAGTCCTGAGGTCTCCAATCACCTTACCTAATACTAACCTTACTTATTGTAATTTCAAAGTATAAACTAGCTCAGCTAATTTAATCAGGAATCTCTTAAAAACCTAAACCCAATAACCTTAGTCCCTGATAACATTCCAACTAAATACCCATATACAGCAGCAGATACAATAGCAAATCTGATCAAAATACCTATAAACAGATTGATTACTAAATGACACATTCCTTCCATCTTGAAACAACCCTACATCATTGCTCATACACAAAGGTGATCTTAACCACAGTACAACAAAATTAAGACCCATTGCTATATTATTAACACATCCAAAATATTGGGAAAAATCATCAATAAACAAATTGCTGTTTAGCATCTATAAATGGACTTTTTTCACAACCCAGCCTAGATTTTGGCAAAATTGTAGCAAAAACATAGCAGTCTTCACTTTTCTGAATACCATAATTTCAAACCTAAACCAAAACAAATGCATTGCTTCTATGTTGCTAGACCTTTCCAAAGCTCTTCATAAAGCTTTAGAAGAAATACTTTTATACAGGCTCACTAAATATGAGATAAGTAATAATACCATTAAATGACTGAAAATCTACAATGGGAGATCTCAGGCTAACACGTGGAAAAGCTTCTAGTCAATCTTTCTACTTGTTATAGCAGGAGTTCCGCCAGAGTTTGTGCTCGGCCTCTTCTTTTTTAATGTGTTCACTAATGATATTACAAAGTTACAAACAAAATCACCTTAATTCAATACACAGGTGATTCCACTTTAATGTGTGTGGTTGAAACTTCATTCACAACTCCAGGTGGAGACAGCAGCATTTCATCAAACTAGAAATGAATGGCTCATGAAATTTAAGCTAATTTTAAATGCCAACAATGAAAAATAGTCTTATTGGTTTTGAGTGAGTATAAAATTCCTGCCATTAAAATAACTTATGCATCATTTGAACGGGTAAATCAAACCAACCTTCTAGGCATTATCATAGTCAAACTTAATTGGATTACCATAACAACTGTGTGGTCAAAAAAACTAACCAGAACATGGACACACTGCACAAAATGTAACAATACTTAACCACCCTAAGCATAGCTTCAGGCCACACAAACCCTCTTGCATCTCATTATTAATGGTGCATCCACTATTCAAGCAAATTTACAAAAAAACACAATTAAGCAAATTTAAAGCTGTTATAACAAAATTGCAGAATTCACTGCCAGTATCCCCAATAAACCTTAACCACATTTCTGTCTAGCAAATACACTGCAAACTATAATCTTAGCTCAATTTAAGATGATTTACAATAATCTTCATAAACCCAATAATTGCCCATCTATTACAAGTCACATCATTACATGCTATCCCAGCAGATCTTTACAGTGTTAACATTTAAATATTTTCATAATCAATAAATTCATGAATTACTATGGAGTCAGTATATACTCAGTAAATATAGCAAGACAATAGACTGCTTTACCGATTCATATCAGATCTGAAACAAATTAAAAACTCTTGTTTTTAATTTTAAAAAACTACTTTTACTCTTTATGGTTATGATCCTTCAAATTACAGAATACTACAACCAAACAGAATATTTAACCAGGTATAATGAACTCAAATACACCTAACAACTTCACCACAGCTCTTTCTGGCTATCTATCCTTAAAGGTCTGAACATTCCATTTTTTCCTTCTCATATAAATTCCATTTGTATAATGTCCTCCCCCACTGCAATTCTGCATCATATTACTATTACTGTCTTTCCTTTCATTAATATTTTCTCTTCTGAAACTTGAACTTTTACTGTTTCTCTCAATCTTTACTTTCTTCTTCATTTTTGACAGTGTGTGTGTGCGTGTGTGTGTGTGTGTGTGTGTGTGTGTGTGTGTGTGTGTGTGTGTGTGTGTGTATATATATATATATATATATATGTGTGTGTGTGTGTGTGTGTGTGTGTGTGTGTGTGTGTGTGTGTGTGTGTGTGTGTGTGTGTGAGTGTGTGTGTGTGTGTGTGTGTGTGTGTGTGTGTGTGTGTGTGTGTGTGTGTGTGTGTGTATACATATATATATATATATATATATATATATATATATATATATATATATATGGGTTCACTACATATGACCGAAAACCCACAATCCCAATGCCCTGAATACCGAGCCCACAATACCTACAGCCCATAAACACGAAATCTCACAATACCAATGCCCACAATACCGCCAGCCCAAAATCTCGAAACAAGCAATCCAAGGGCTGTAACATGCGGTGATACATACTGAACAACACCAAAAACAGATGCCATGTGCAGAAATGCACCTGATCATGGAGCAATAAACAAAACACTGCAGTCCATGAAGCAGAGGTCATTGCAATATCCACACACCAACATATCAAAGAGAATATCCTGTCTTCACACCAGTAATGAATTAATTGCAAGTAAGTCCCTCCACAATGTACAAGACTCCAATAATGACATGAAATACGAACACATAGTGGTACAACGACACACTTCAAAATACATTGCAGGTACCCACCATCACATCTTAAGCAGTCGTGGTATGCATCTAACAAAGTCCACAGTATTATGCTCATCTCTATTATCCAGCAATTGTTGAAACTTCTGTTGTCTATCCAGAACCCGCCAACGTTTCAGTGTGGGTGGACATCCTGCAGCTAAACGCTCACATAGCCTGTCTACATGAGTCTGTTCCCTGGTTAGGCACATCATGAGAACAGACAGATCAGTCTTCCTATCCCCTAGCAGACATTTCAGTTGGCGATGCCACGCCTTCACTGAGTTCTGTGTGTGTGGCAGGAATAGTCTCTGAAATATTCCAGAATTTGATAGGGAATAGGGGTGGGAATCTAGTAATAGTTGTGTATCTGGTAGTAAATTTCATAACACGGCCCAAGACATACCAGTCCGAGAAGTACTTAATTACTTCCCTACTCTCTTCAGGAAAAGACTCCTTCAACGTATTAAATGTAGCTATCACCTCTGACTCCTCTAAAAATGCAAGACCAACCAGTGTCTTAACAGCCAGCTGAAACTCATGGCATCAGTTATATAATAACCCCAATCCCAACTGCTGCACCTTGCGGCAGACATTCTGGCCAAAGTGGAATAAACAACTCTTAGCTGTTACATCAGTAAAGTTGAGCCTAACACTCTTGATAGCAGCGACCTCATAGTCACATAACACATACTGGAGTGAAAGTGTAAAGTTTTGGGACGCAAATAAATACAAGACATAGTGCCATAACATGTTGTAAGCACGAAGGGATTTCTTTGACATCAAACCATATATGAGAGGGACACATTTACTGTATCCACACCACTTCACAATCCCATGTATGCTATACAACTGACGGCATACGGTGCCCTTGCAAAAGTATGTACCATCCATCAACCATATTGTAGCTACACTCAAGTCATGCAAAAGTTATTAACTGTACTAAACACAACTACATGTGTGCCAGAGTCTGGATCAGCCGCCCGTTTCACTTGAAATTCACCTGTCTGTAAGGGGAAGCAGCTGAAGTCTAATGTTTCCAAGGTAGGGTTAGGTATGTGTCCTACAGATGCAATCTTACACCTTACATGGCATATTTGTTGCAACATAGCTTCCTGTTACAAAGATTGGGTACACAAGCTAGGAAAGTGGATGCCAGAGCATCATCCACTAATAGGCATGGTGTGTCCCTAGACATAGCAGCTTTTTCACGGAGGGTACCACCCACCCTGTAACATTTGACTTTCAACAGATCCCCCATATGATTCTGCGGCATTGAGTTTTGCAGCCTCTCACCTTTGGATAAGGACTCTGTCACCGTTCTTCCCTTGCACATATTGCTCCATTTCCACTTGCAACACCAGTAATGCATACTACCAGATTTCCTCTCTAGATGGTAGCTGTAGCCGTCGATAATCAGCACATCTTTACTCTTTTGAGATTTCAGCCTTGGGTAGAGCTTGCCTACAGTACGGTTGGTTGGCCTTTTTCGCAACGTCAGCCACTGTACAACTTAGCAGAGGTTATGCCCCCTTAAATAATAACAGTTCAGAGTCAGGTACATATCTATGGTGATTGTGATAGCTTGGCTAGTATTCTGGATGGTTAGGATGGGTCATTCGGTATTGTGGGTTTCGGTATTGTGAGATTTCGTGCTTATGGGCTGTGGGTATTGTGGGCTCGGTATTCTGGGCATAGGGATTGTGGGTTTTTGGTCATATGTAGTGAACCTATATATATATATATATATATATATATATATATATATATATATATATGGGTCTACTTTGATTCACTGAAAACTCATTTCACTGAATTTCAATTCACCCTCAGAAAATCACTGAAAGCTCAAATCACTGTAAACTCATTTCACTGAATCACATTTCATTGAATGTAAGTACTGTTGAGCAAATAAAACGTATATGCCCTTTTCCCCACTGTAGTGCGAACCTGGAGTTAGTATACATAGTAAGGGGGGTGGGGGACTCAGCCCCCCAAATAGGGGGGTGTGGGGGTGAAACCCCCACCTACTTAGCTTTTATATTTATAAATCTCATGTCACTGAAAGCTAACAATATAATACCAAAAGTGGCCCTCACACCTGCCCTAACTATATATACTAACACCAGGATTGCACTACAGTGGAGAAAAGGGCATACACATTTTATTTGCCCAACAGTACTTACATTCAGTGAAACGTGATTCAGTGAAATGAGTGTTCAGTGATTTGAGTTTTCAGTGATTTGGTGTGAGACTTCTTCAACAAAGTTACCAAAAGGCTGGATGAAGGTAAGACAGTACATACCACCTATGTTGATCTGGCCAAGGGTTTTGACACAATGCTCCACTCAAGTAACATTGAGAAAACTCTCCCAGCTGGGCATTATCCCTTATGTCAGTACATGGCTAGCCAACTGGCTCACTGACAGAGCACATACTGTGAAAATTGGTGAATCAACCTCTACCTGTAGAGCCACCAGTAGTGTACCACAAGGATCTGTGCTGGTCCTTTACTGTTTGGAATTTATTTCTTGGATGTCCAGGTAAAGTTGGCCTTTGGTTTACAAAGTTTGCTGATGACAGCATATTGGGTGCAATAATTGAGTCCATCAACGATGATTACATATTACAGGAGGGGCTAACACAGACAAATGATTGGTGCCAAAACCACATGGTCTACAAAGAGATGCAAAAATGCATCATTATATTTGCCTTCTGCAAAGTGGAATTCCCCACTAATTACAACATTGACAACACCTCCGCCCCCAGCTCAAACCCAGTGGTGCAAGACCTTGGGAATACAGGTAGATAGCAATCTGCACATCAACCACCAATTTTCCACAGATGTAAGGGAAGCCGTCTATGTTGTGCACCTCCTAAGTCAGACCATCATATCCAGGTGTGAGGATGTTATAGCACCACTGTACTCGAACCACATCAGAACATTAATAGAGTACAATGCTCCCTTTTGAATGTACCTTACCAGACACCTGCAGCAGCTGGAGAGATCACAGAGGTTTCTCAACAAGAAAATACAGGGTCTACAAATCATGCATGACATACGTTGATAGACTGAAAGCCCTGTCACTGTTCTCTGTATCGTATAGGATGAGGTGACTTGTGCCTGGCCTACAGGCCAGTCTCTGACTTTGTCCTGATTGAAATGCTTTACATCAGCAAATCTAATAGCACAAGAGCCACTCACTCTAGGGATCTTAACTTAGCCTGTGACATTAACAGAACAAGCTTGAGAGACAGCTATAGCTGATGACATCAGCAGAGTCTGTTGAGAGCAAGATGGTAGGAGCAGTGTCCAACATATAGGTGTAAATGTGCTCTCTAATGTCAAGCAAGTGCACAAACACACACACACACCAGTTGACTGCAGTGAGAATAGAACCCCTACCTCTCTAACAACACCAACTGCAGACCTCTGTATTTAGCACAAGCTCCACATCTCAAGTCTTACTCTTAGAAGGCTGTAGGACAATTTATAGTGGATGACATCAGCATTGGGTGTTGGAGAGAAGATGTTGAGAGGCTTGCATGAAATGGGTGTGTAGACATGTGCAACTGTCAAAATATTGGTGCTCCATGGGTTTGGAGTGGAACTGCAGGACACTCAGTTATGGTCTTCTGACTAGACAGACACATACACATCAGTTGACTGCAGTGAGATTAGTACCCCTACCTAAGTATAGTGTATGACATCAGCACTGGATGTTGGAGAAAAATGTTGGGAGGCCTGCATGAAATGGGTATCTAGTCATGTCCAACTGTCAAGATATTAAAGTTCTGCATGTTGCCAGACTGATGAGTGTGTAATGTGTAGGATTTGCTGTTGTGTTTCCCATTTGCAGGTATATTTTAGGAGGCAGCTTTACAAACTATATGCAAACAGCTGTCCACATTCCTACAAGTATTGGAAAATCTGAATGTGTATTATCATTATAAAGATGTGCATGGTATATAAGAAAGCTTTTGTTAATTATTTCTGTAGTGTAGTTGATATAATTTGTGAACAAGTACTGAGAAACCAAGGATGCAGTGCATGGGGGGAGGTAACAAATGGCTACATTGTAAATATGTGTTATTTTCTAAGAAAGTGTCTTGCTTTTGTTTGTATTTCCACATGTAGTTTCATGGCATAAAGACTAAATGGACAGTAGACAAAAGTAATACATGCTATTGTCCAGTTTGCATACCTTAATGTTGAGCACCAGGTTTGTGCAATAGATGGTCAAGTGTTTGTGCATGCAAAAATACACATTTATATGGCTTTCCCTGTTTGCGAGTAGTTAGGCTGTAAGCAAATGCGACCCTCATTGATAAAATTATCAGAATTGTGAGTACTGAGTATATCAAACACACCTGCTGCTTAGTTGAGTCTGTGGCAACAGGTGTAAATGCATTGACACATTTCCTTTGAAGCTCAGGTGATACAGGGTTTGACGCCAAGTGTATGTAATAGTTTTAAATAAGTAGTTATGATGCTATGAAATAATTATTTATACTACATTCATTGTGTGTCAGCATGTGATACCTTAGTGCAGTCTGTTTAAGTGGCACTGCATGGAGGTAACCGCACCACAGAAGAGCCATTCACTGTTGTTTGACATTGGTACGGGATGCCAAACTCCGTGCAAACACACAGGCCAAAAAGTGAAGGGCTCCATTGCTTTTTTCTTACTTATGTGTGCTGTGTGTGATTCTATTTTTTGACTAGATTAAAGGTGTCAAAATGGGGTAGATAGGAAAGTGGTGAAATGGGGGGGAGCCCCTTCTAACACCAGGTATGTCCAACCAACACAGCAATAGCTAATAATGATTTCCCACCAATGTGAGCTATTGCATTTACTTGTAGTGCTCAAACCCAAGCAATGATGCTAAGCACATTTGCACAATGTTCAGCAGAGGGCAACAGTGTTGATCAGAGAGGAAAGCAGTTTGGGAAATTGGAAGGTGAATCTGACATTTGGCATTAGTTTGATAGTTGTTTGTGCTGGACCTGTTACATGATTTAACTTTGCAGATGTACTGGGGCATACATTTTATGACCTGACTCATTCTTTGTGGGGCTTTACACACCGATAAAATTAATTTTTATAATGTGGGATTCGCATAACAGACAAATCATTTTCTTCCACAGTGGTATCTTTCATGCTTGTCATAGAAGAAGTGTTTCTCAGACATACACATTATTTACATATTAATACACATGACAAACTGAGGGGTTAACCATATATGTCTGTGACCTGACAAAGTCCGGCTTTATACATCCCTGTGTTTATGACTATTATTGAAGTCTGAAGACCGTCCAAGGGCAGAGAACACAATTATGATTACAGAGACATATCAGTCAGTATACTCTCAGTAATACATCTGAACATTCAAAATACAGTCCAGGTGTCTTATCCCTCATAAATATAATTCATATGAGCTCACTTGCTATGCATAGTTATAAGTGATATTTAATATAAAGTGAAATGGAACAACAGTAAAAATGTCTGAAATTTCCTGTATTAGAACCCAGGATACTGTGTATATTAGCCCTACACTTACACCTGTTGCCACAGGAATCTTGAAATTACACTTGGATATTTTCCTGTTCATTACTATAAATTGAACTGTCACAACAGTAAAAGTATGTTGAACTTCCTGTATTAGAACCCAGGACCATCTGTATTACAGCCCTACACTTGCACCTGCTACCACAGGAATAGTTAAGTAAGAGTTGCATATTTCCCTATTCATTATTAACATCTGTGTGTTAACCACCATGCAACACTGCATAGCGTGTTCACATGGTGCCCAACACACTTGATACGTATCTGCTTTGAAATGGTCTACTGTCTACTTCCTGTCTGCAGGTGCTCTAGGCCTGCAGGTGTTGGGGAAGCTTGCTAACTGACACATAATGTTGCTAAGAGGTGTTGCTCGATGGAAAGCAAAAAAATGCAACAATGTGTCCTTTCTGAAATTTAGAATGTCTGCATCCTGTCTCCAGGTGTTCTGTCTGCTTCCTGTGTGGTCATTAGTCCAGGTTTGCATGATGGTAACAAATGATATAAGCAAGGCTAAACTTGTTTTAGCCTTGTGATCAGTGTTTATTAGGTATCATAAGACAAAGGTGGGACTTAAACCCTGATGTACACATAGTATATGGGTTCCCTATTAGAAGACCGAAGACGTATTCTTTCGAATGCATCTTGGTCGAACTCAAAAGCCTGAAACGGCAAAATATTGAAGCGGCTTTTAAGCGAATTCTTTCCCTGGGAAAGAATTTGCTTGGCCGCTTCGTTACTTTGCCGTTTTCGGTATTTTAGTACGGTCTTGGAGTTGGTGTATTTAAGTAGGGGGGGTGGGGGCACAGCCCCCCCACATCGGGGGTGTGTGGGGGGCAAAGTCCCCCACTTAATGTAATGTTTAAAGTATGTTTTTTTGGCTGTTGTTGTTGGAACACTGATTTTTTTTTCCCTAGGAAAAAAAAATCGCTGTTCTGACAGTTCAAAATTGTAAGCTTTCACTTACATAGGGTCGATTAATCACTGTTCACTTTTTTAAGCGCTCGTTTTTTTGTGCCAAGGTTGAGAGTTATGGTGATAACTGAACTCACTGAATATGTTTGGGAGCTGTATTCCCGCATTACTGGTTTTGTCTGTGTTTTTGCTAAGAGGTTGAGAGCTATGGTGAGAACTGAATTCACTGAATATGTTTGGGGGCTGTATTCCCCCATTATTGGCTTTGTTCAGGTGTTTTGTGCTAAGATGTTGACAGCTATGGTGAGAACTGAATGTAGCCATTTAAGTTTCAGTCTTCCTCTTTCATAAAATAGATGATTGATTTGGCATAGTGGTATGTTGCTCTGACTGTTTTGAACAGGGTCCTGCATTCAGTGCTTGGCAGTGAAATGTATGGTAGTAACACAGCATTTTATTCTAGCAACTTTCCAACATTATACAAGCAATGTTTAAAATGTGTCCCTGTTTTTTGGTCCCCCCCCCCCCCTAAATTTTGGCTTTTTCCAGATTTCTTGTGCTGCAAAGTTCAGAGGTACAGCTGAGTGTCAAGTAGATTTTACAAGAAGCTGAGAGCTGCAGGGGAACAAAAGTTTAGTGATGCTTATGCTGAGTCAGCTTGTATTGTTAATAGCACAATAGGTAAGGTACTTGCGTTTGATGCAGAAGACTGTGGGTTCTACTTCCACAGTAGGTAGATGCATTGCTGATACTGTACTGCATTATAAAGGGGGTGGATGCTGCAGTCCTTTTTGGTGAAGATACCTAGTAACTCTGAACCTGTTATCAGTTTGCCTTCCATTCCCTATTGCAATATGACTAGCTTATCATTTTTTAATGAAACATAGGCAATTTATTCCTCAAGGGCAACAGACACTTTATTTGTAGATGAAGCAATGACATATAAAGTTGTTTGCTAGCAGCAACCTCTTCATTAGTTACAGATTTCTTTAATGTGGAATTATTTAGATGACTTTTACTTCTTTAGAGATTGTGCATATTTATTGATACTGGTGGACTGTAGAAGTTTGAGTAGACTTTTATGATAGTAATATTCTGAATTGGGCAGTTTTGTCGTTATTGGTGTATGCATTTTTTTCATTGTTTACTGGAAAAATGTTCAAAACAAATTTAAAACACCCTCTACAGCTGTACTATATTGTACAAGGAATATAATTTAATAAAATCAGAAAGATGTATCAAAGACCACGTGTATGTTTCATGTGCAAGGGGCCTATGATTTGAAAACAGCTCAAAGTTAATCTTTATCTGTCACTGGCAAAATGTATTTTCTTTGAATGTGGGTTTCAATGCTGTTTCAATGAATTTGAGTTTCAGGGGCAGAGAAGTTTTAATGCCAAGTCTGTTTTCATTGTGAGATTGCATTGCTTTGTTTAGCAAATGTCTTAGTGTTTGTGCTGTAAAATGCTAAATAAAACTTTCAAATGAAGTCCAAATCATCGTAGAAGTAAAGCAGTATGCACATTAGTGTTTATGGTAAATGGGGTGAAATAGCCAAGTAATGGTTCATTGGAATAGCTGAAGGGGGGAGGCTCCATTCAACCATGATTTTGTGAGAGGGAAGGGCGGCAAACTCAAAGACAGCCCTGGCTGAACTATACCTCTCAACTGTCCAAATTTTCACAGAATGAATATATTTTTGCTTCTTATTTTTGGTTTGTTCCTCATTAAATGTGTGGTTTTCTGGCAAATAATTTAGGAATTAAGTCACTAATGACAGACACTGAGTTTCAGACTTCATAACCTTCAGAAAAATGCATGCTAAAGCAAGACCTGTTATTCTATCAACTGTCTCAGTTTATACAACATTTTTTTGTAATGTTTATAAGTATATTTGGCCTTGTCCAGATTTCCTGCATTAACAGGTTGAGATGTATGTGCAAATAAATTGCTTTAAAGAATTAGGAATATCCAAACCTTTGAACTGTCCCCGATTTTTGGCTCAAAATGTTGCTCTTCCCCTAATAATCCCGCCACAAAATGGCAATTTTGGAAGAAAACCTGGAGGGTTTACAATTAAGAAATAACTGTAATAATCAGAGTTATAGATTACTTTTATTTCAGAAATGCATGCAGATTCTTTTATTTTGTCAGCTGCTCATGTTAGCAGTACTAATATTAAAAAAAAGTGTCCCTTCTTTGACAGGTTCCCCGCTGTATTGTGTGACTATTTTATATTTTTGCATCACATTTTAGTCCATTTTTCATAAAATTGTGTTTTTTTGGCAAATTAGTAGCAAATCATTAAAGACTGAAGTTAGAAAATAATGACAGACATTTGTGCTTCAGATTTCATACCCCTCAGAAATTCATACTAATGCAAGACCTACAACTCTATTACCTTTCTAATTTTATAAGAGCAGTATTTAAAATTGTCCTTATTTTTGGGCCTTGTCCCACTTCTATGTATGGCTTTGTCCAGATTTCTTGCTCTGAGGTTGAGAGGTATGACAAATGTGTCAGGGCCATCACAGTCAGCCAGAGACATTTCAAATTGTGACATACTTGTTGCACCCCACTGCCCCATGTAGTGTTGACTCTGGATGTGTCCAAGCAAGGCAAGGAGCAGTTATGCAGTGTAAATGTGCAGAGTATCCCCCCCATCCAAGGTAGACACAAGTACTACTTTTATTCTGCCTTTGATTTTGCAGAATGTTCTGGTTTGTCATATTTTTATACTGTTGATTTATGCTTATTATTACTCAGAAAGTGCCTGTTGCTCTGTGTTTATGTAGCAATGCTTTAATGACCATCAGGTAAGCTTGTCTGAGATTGTAAGATGCAAGTAAGCTTTAATAAGCATACTGTTAAAGAATTGCCAACAGTGGAAGCCTTTCTGTTGCCACGCAGAGAATACTTGCATAACTAGATAATGTATAAGCCTTGGGTATTGAAATGCATATGACAGTATTTGTAATAAAGAACAGGATTACAGTATTTTAAGAAACTCATTACACTTGTTGGAGACTTGCAGTCATCTTTGCAGGCTTTACCTGTAAACCAAACAGAATGCCAGTCTATTGTGTGTGGTCCACTACCTGTACAGAAATCCTTTAAGCAATGTATCTTGAGCTTGTTTCTTGTTTGCTTTTCATTTTTTACTTTGGTCATGTTTTCCCCATGAAACAAGTAGATAGTTGTTGTCAGGCAGCAGGTCTTTTTTGGATAAGAAACATTTTTACAAGTGGGGTATCACAGAGATTGCTACTTTCAGCATGTTACTTGGTACTTTAATAAAGCTGAATATAAATTATAATTAGAACTGCAGTGCAAGGAGAAGTGGTTTGAGTTGAGTGCTGCTTGTTTTTCTTGTACTTGATTTTGACTGGCATTCCAGTAATGTATTTAAAAAGTAATTTATTTTTTCATGACTCACAGCCTTTTTGTTTCCATCTAGATTTTAAGTAAGCTGCCATGCAGCTAATGCATTGAAATATTCTTCTACACTTCACTTTGTCTTGATTGGACTCTCATAATGATGGTTTGGCACCCAGGGTAGCGTATTTAATTAAAGTTCTGGGTTTTGTGGTTTTGAGCATAGCTCCTCCCCTTTCTAGTTGGCCACACCCCTTCCCATTGGCCCCACCCATTTAGCTGTCTCCTGCAGCCTCCCTTTGATTTGAACTCACCAGCCACCACTGGCAACTGTGATATTTGATTGCAATATAGCTCAAAGGTAGCATTTTAAATTACTGCTCTCAAGCAGATGCAACATAGTGTATCAGTGGTCATTTAACAGTAATTGCTGTTTACTTTTATACACCACTTTCTTCTCCCACCAAAGAAATACACCTTCTGTGTACATTTATGATGCCTGATTGCAATACAAGTGAAATAATGATCATAGTAAGGTATTGCAAGTTGCTCCTCTTAGATATTTTTAAATGAGCCATATCAATGATTTTATAACAGTGATCATACAACTGTAGTTTGTTATTATACACAGTCTTCCCATCAAAAAAAAGACAGGCACCCTTTGTGCACCTCTAATGAATGTTTGTGAAAAAATCAAATAATGACAACAGTGATATGTTTTATTTTCAATGTTGTTATTCACATTTCCCCAGCACAATCATAATAAATAAATAAATAAATGCATACATAACTAGATAAATAACACTTGACAGGATTATTGTTACAAACATTGTACAAACAAGGTACCTGCAAGATAATACCATCCTTGAAGATTCAGAGAATACTGGTGTCTCTAGATAAATGACTCCACATCACCATATAAATGCTCTTAGTATTCAGTTCAAGTGCTAACCTCACACAGTAACAGGAAGTTTAATGGCTAAGTGGGGCCTGTTACTTTGTAGAGAGGGAAGATGAGAGACTGTATTCTAATCAGTAAAATGTAGTCAGACTTCTGAGATCTGTTTTATTCATTCTTTCAGGGATAGGGAAGCAAGCTATTTCTTTAAGGCTGGGGAAGTGGTCTGAATTTTATTTTAACATTCATTTAAACAACTTGTTAACTGGGTTACACCACTGATTCCACTGGGCCAATTTCAGTATCAGCCCAGAATATGAGCACACATCAAGTGGAAAAAATAGGTTGGCGTAATGGTTAAGGTGATTGCCTTAGAAACACAAGGTGCAGGGCTTGATTCTGACATGGGGTAATTGGCTAGGCTTAAAATGGCCCATAAGGGCAGTTAGCCTAGTACGAACCTATACAATAAAAGAACACACTAAACACAAAGGAATAGTTAATATATAATAGAAAAATGATTTAAGAAGGTAGTCAACAGAAACCTCTATGTACAATATTTTAATTACAACAGTTAGAGTAGTGAAGTGTTGGGAGTTAGGGTAGAGATGCCATAGTGAAAAATGATAGGCATTATTGTTTCAAAGATTAGAACTCTAGGCTATGTGACCTGAAGCAGAGTATTTGCAAGCAATTTGTGCTGTGAGATGTTTTATACGCTGTGCCCAAAAGGAGAATCAGTTAGAGAGGTCTTTAAGATCTTAGAGAAGATCCCCCAAGAGTTTGGGTCCGAGAATAGAAAGGGAGTAGTTAACTGAAGTCTGGTTTTAGGTGCTTGCAAGAGAGGCCCATAGTGGCTATGAGATCTAAGTTTATATGACTAAAACTGTCTAAGCTAGACAAAAGAGTGGGGGAAAGTTTGGGAGCCAATGAGCATATTGACTAATTGCTGGACCATCAGCCAGTTGGCTTTGCCAGTGTAAGAAAGTGGTGGTCATTTTTTAATGTTTAAAACACATACAAAAATGGAGTTTTCTCAGCATCAAAGTTCTGTCCATTACTGATGGTGCCAAAACAACTTGCCTTGCATTGTAAATAGGTAAACCCATGTTCTTTACTGCTTCATGATGTCAAAAATAACTGCAGAATTTAATGGCTTTTCTTCATTCCGATGTTTTGTTCCTGCATCATCAGTGAAAGCATGACCTTTCTGTTTTAAGAATGTTCTTTCTAATTTGATATAATCACAACTGATAAATATGGAGCAACCTGATTTTGGCCTTTTTCACTATCAATACTTCTTACCCAGATTCTGAGTTTGTAGGGCAGCATCTGTGTCATGATATTCTGAAATATGAACTAAAAACTGCTTTAAAGTATTCAGAGAGCAACATCTTTCATCTCAGTTGTCTCTTTCAGTTTTAATAGGACGGAAGCCTCAAGTCACACAGTAAATAAATTTGCAACAGATATGGCAAGATCATTATTTTTAGCTCCTTTGGGTCTTCCACAATTTTTGATGTCATCTGTTTTATATGCCCCTAAGAGTTGACCTAGTTGTTTGGGATTTGGGAACTAACAAGGATAGCGGCCTAACATCTGACCAACATTTGTCCATTGCTGTAAGAAAGTCCTTCTATATTGCACAGCTTATAAGCAAAGGGACTGTGCCTAGATCTAGGGATGTCATTGTCGCCCTCTACTCAGCCCTCATTTTGCAAAGCATTGAATATAATGCTTACTTTGGCATGTATCTGTCCAGACCCATGCATCAACTGGAACACCCACAGAAATACCTTACTAAAAGAATGCAAACCCTAAACACTGTGTCTTAAATTGACTCAAAGCCTTGTCACTATACTCACTATCCTACAGACTGCTAATAGATGACCTGCATCTGGCATACAAGGCATCCTGAGACCCATTACTGATGGATTTATTGCACATCAGCAAGTCAAATGGTATCAGAAATGCTCATTCTAAGGATCTAAACCTCTTCTGCTACATGAATACAACAATTTGTAGGGTCAGGTATATCTCACAGAGGACACAAATGCACTGGAACAGACTCTCCATCCACATAAAACAAAGCTTGTCCATGTCCATATCCAAATACAAACTGGATCTATGGATGGGAAACAGAAAATTTGCCCCGGTACTGCCCTCTGTACTACTAATTGACAGAGACAATCACTAAATGCCTTATTCGATGCATTGTTCCCAACAAATTATCTGTGGTATGATTCCTGTTATTCTCACTAGGGGTAATATATCATTATCAACCACAGGATGGTTGAGATCAGCCTAACACCAAATGGATAAGTAAATTCACTTTGAACACTGACTGTCATGCCCTGAAAATGGTTGCTCAACACTTGGAGTTCCGCAGCATGATGCTGCTGCTCAGTTTGTGCTTGTCTAATGGGTTGCTGTATTTGTCATGAAATTCATCGTCTTTGACATAGCATACAGTGTGGCTTGCAGTACTGAAATGTCTGCCATATTGGTTCACCTTGTGGCTTGCTGGTTGTAGGAGGCAACATCAATAAGCAGCCAGAAATCAATCATTTCAGACATTCAGCCTCACAAATATGAGCAGCTTGCCCGCCATGAGGGAAGCATATGACTATCATTACTGACAGTGTTTTAGTAGTATTGAGATTATTAACCATTTTGTTGGACAGCTCAGCAAAAACTGCATGGAAAATAAAGCATACCAAACAAACCCTCTTGTCCAGAGACAAAGCCTGGAAAATTTTAAAAAATGTAGGACCATAGAAAATTAACTAAACTATAAAAAATGTAGAAATGCTGCAAAAAAAAAATTATCATAACTGATAAGAAAACGTACTTCTCCTCTAAACTCTCCTCCCAAAATACCAACCCAAAAAAATTCTGGAAATCCATATCCTCCCTTCTGAACCCAGGTAACATTCAAAATCCATCACCCGCTCCCAACAAAAACCCACTCCAAATAGCCCAAATATTCAATAACCACTTTATTGACACCATCCAAAAAGTAATCAAGGACTCACCCTCTAAAACAATTCCCATCTCTAGTATTACTTCTATAAACCCCCTATTCCCCACAAATAATTCTCTAGTTAATTCACCTTTCTCATTCCAACCCGTGCCTACATGCCTAGTTCAAAAATTACTAACCAAATGAAAACCCTGCTCACTCTCTGCTGATAAGTTACCACCAGAATACTTACAACTAGCAGCCAAGGCTATAGCTTACCCAGTCAGCATTCTTATTAACCGCTCTATCACTGAATCATATGTCCTCCTACTATGGAAAAAATCCCCCCCACTTCACAAAGGAGGTAATGCCCATGATCTCTCAAAGTACCAGCCTATCTCCATTCTCTCCCCACTATCAAAAATCCTAGAAAATTTATTGAAACCCAACTATTCAATCACCTCATCAATAATGACCTCCTATCTCCCACTTGACATGGCTTCCGCCCAGGCCATAGTACAACCTCAGCTTTACTCTCATTTACTAATACTGTGAATAAATCTCTTGATGCTGACTTACCCACTTCTGTACTCCTGCTAGATCTTTCAAAAGCTTTTGACACAGTATCTCATCCTAAGCTTTTGCAACACCTACAGAAACTTGGTTGCTCTCAAAGTGTAATAACTTGTTTTTTTTCCTACCTAAAGAACAGACAGCAATCAGTTAGATGGCAAAACCAACAATCTAATTACCTAGCAAACAACACAGGTATCCCACAAGGATCCATTTTAAGACCACTACCCTTCAATATATTCATTAATGATCTAAATAAAGCCTCCCATCAAAGCATACTAATTCAGTATGCGGATGATTCAACTATCATCTCATCATCAATAATTTCTCTAACCTCCAGGAAATCACCCAAGGTGCCTTCTCATCTATGTAACTGAACGACTCTCAACTAATGCTTAACCCCAAAAAAACTAAACTGTTATTATTCTCATCAAAACCTCCACCTACAGAATTCAAAATTTTCTCCCATAACAAAACTGAAATCGAACAGGTACAATTTGCAAAACTGTTAGGAATTACTATCGACAATAAACTCTCCATTTAACAACACATACTCAACATAGTAAAGAAAACCCACTACAAACTGTGCAAATTATACCGACACAACCTTTACCTTAATAAACAAACTAGGATCAAACTAGCTAATACTTTGATTATTCCATCCCTTATGTACTGGAGCCCCATTTTTACCAACCTCCATATATCTCTCAGTAGTAAGCTACAACAATGCCACTATAAGACAGCAAAATTTGCATCCAACTTATCTAACCACTCACACCACTGCAATGCTCTCTCAAACCTATCCTGGCTAGAATTTCACCATTATCTCCACTTTAGTCAACTAACTATTGCCCATAAATTAATTTTCCAACCCAATAGCTGCCCAGCCCTCCAATCCATCTTGCGCACATATACCCTTACTCGATTTCTCCTCTCTTCAGAGAGAACCCTTCTAAGTATAGCTAAACCCTTCAAGAGAGCAGGACAATGCCTGTATTCCTACAACATAGCCAAACTGCAGAATACCCTCCCCTCTTCCATTACCTAACTAGACTCCCTGAAGCCCTTTAAAGCTGCAAAACCTATTGTTTACAAATCCAAGCTGTACGTGTGAAATATAGTGTAAGGTCCTTAATCCCATAACTTATTTCAACAATGAATCCTGAGCTTCTAACACCTCTGATTTTCAATTTACTCCATTGACTGGAAATACATTATTATTTGTCCATTACTATGTGCTTATTTTCTGTGATATAATTTGCCTGTGATATGCTGCTTGTATATTAATTTGTATAACATATGTTTGCAATTATGTTGTTCTGTGGTATTGGTTTGTTTTAACTGTGGAGCCTTTCTCCCCAGATCTGTATTTTTAACTGTATAATATTTTTGCTGTATTTTGTTCATTTAACTGTGGAGCTTTTCTCCCCAGGCCTCCACTGAAAATGTTTTTTTTTTTTTGCCCAGTGGACTTTCCCAGTCAAAGGATGGAAATTCAGGTATTTACTAAGAGAGGTCTCAGTGCTGTATACTTAAATCATAGAAAGTAGATAATTTCGAAGTACTGCATCAAGGTAAGCAAATAATATCTGAGCAAAAGTCTCCAAATGGGAGTTTGGAACAGTCAGCAGCCCCTTACCATTTGATTTAAGAAATGTACTAGGCTCAGTCCTGGGACCTCTCTTGTTCGGTATATATTTCTCGGAGGTACAGGCCAACACGGAAGGGCTGTGGCTGACCAAGTTCGCAGATGACTGCAAACTGGGCACCATAATCGACTCTCCAGCCAACACAAGCATCCTCCAAAAGGGCCTCATAGAAACAGACAACTGGTGCCAGAGCCATGGCCTCAAGCTAAACGCCAAAAAGTGTAATGTCACCCCCTTTGCCAAAAACAAAGTGCCCACAAATTACCACATAGGTGGTAATCCATTAAGTACAGAAGAAGTAATTAGGGACCTGGGGACCCAAGTTGATAGCAATCTCTCATTTGACAAACCACGTGGCCAAAGTGGTTAGAAAAACATTTTATATAGCCCACCTAATCATGAAGGGATTCACATCTAGATCAGGGGAGGTCATCATGCCTCTTTACTCATCCCTCACCAGGCCCATAATTGAGTACAATGCCCCTTTTGGGATGTACCTTACCAGACACCTGCAGCAACTGGAAAGACCCCAAAAGTACCTCACCAAGAGGATCAAAGGGCTCAAACAGATGCCATATGCTGCCTGGTTAAAGAAACTCCAGCTCTACTCAGTGGCATACCGCCTGTTCAGAGGCGATCTGTGCCTGACGATAAAGCCATGTCCAACCCGGAATTAACGGACATGCCGCACCTCAGAAAAACCAAAACCCATCCAGCCACGCGCCTGAGAGACTTGAACCTCAGCACCGAAATAAATAGGACATGCTGGAGGGACAGATTCATAACCCAGAGGCTCCCTTCACTCTGGAATAAAATCCCAGTCCAGGTTAGGCAGAGTCCCTCACTGACTCTCTTCAAGAGGAATCTTGATGAGTGGATGAGAGATCGTAGGTTTACCCCGGGTATCAATTCTGTGTCACTGTTAGACAGAGGCACAGTATACTAACCTCAAAAAGGGGCATAGCAAAATTAATTTAAAATGGATGGTGAAAGCCAAACACATTCTGGCTAGGCTTATAAATGCTCTAGGGCAGATAGCTTAGTATGAACCTATGAACCTACTAAAACCACTCTGAAAATCTTCATAACTAAAATCTGGATCTGTTCTTCCTCAAAACTAGGATAAACTATATCCTTGAATGTGAACAAGTACGTTTTCCTTCCTTATACTTCCTTATTCTCCCTGTTTCACTTATTTCCTCACTGCTATCTATTTTGCTTCCCTAACTTACTCTCTAAATATACCATAAGCCTATTTTCCCTCACTTCATATTACAATTCCTATTTGTATTAGACTAACTTACCTTTAATTAATCTACAAACTATATTAAATGATTGCCATTTACCTTGCATCATTTCTTAACCAGTGTTTTATACTATGCCTAATTTGTAATATTTATTTAAACTGCAGATGTTTTTGTTTTATTTTTGAAGATCGTAAAATTATTGTTCTTAAAATGTTTTGCAACAATTTGGAACTTTTCTCCATGGGCCTTCACTTTTGCACAGTTAGAGTTGCCTGGTAATCAAATGTCAATAATTAATTGATTGATTAAGAAACCAATATCTTTTGCAAACAGATAGAACCCATTTTGTGCAAGGTGTAGAAGGTAACACATATCTTATATACTGAACTGGCGCAGACTTGTAGACACTGCAAATCCATCATCAATGAAGGAATACAAGAAGAATGGGAGCTCCAGGCCAGAAACCTGAATGCAGAATTCTGACCCTTCTGAAGTTACACCAGATCTCCAACTGGTAGACCAAAGGCACTGTAACAGTCAAGCCTTAAGAGTATCACTGCCAAGATGTCCTAACAACAGCTAATACCTTGTCTTTCAGTGTGAGCCTCCTGTTTAGTATCTCACCATGATTTCAGATTAGAGAAGCAAGTTCTCGTTTTTTCCCCTATACTTTACAAGGGATGATAGAAGAGAAAAATGGGGTGGACATACAGTGGTATCCACTAATAATTCCTCAGTCTTTCCTTAGTTATTGGATAAAGGAACAGTTGGGAAAGGAACTATTACCACCCTTTATTGGTCCTTGATTAACAAGGAGTAACAAACAAGTTTAAGCTCTAAAAATAAGGTGAGACTTATAACAAGGCAGAGAGCTGATATTGCATGCCAGAAAACACAATCTAGAACAACGGAAACAGTTCTGAGGCATTCCCTACTTGGCATTCACATGGTATAAGTTGTTACACCAATGGCAAAATGCCCCTTCTACACTATGTAACAGAGGTTGTAAGGATAACCAGTAGATGTTGGAGATGCTCTGAAACTAGTGCAGGTTGTTTTCACATGGTATGGAAATGTCTGAAGATCAGTGCATTTTGGGTCCAAATTTTTGAAGCTGCTTAATGGCTGATCAGGAGAAAATTACTGGACCATGAACACCTGTAATTTTGGTAACTTGTTCTAGATATTGAATCCTTTTGACTTAATAAGGTGGAGAAACAGTGAACTAGAATTATTAGCCTGCTTATGTTTGCCAACTGGAAATCTGACCCCACAGACTTTGTTAATCTTTTTTTTGGTACCTTTGAGCAGAAGTTTGGTCCTGTTACAAAATCATAAATACTATACTACCTTTAAGGACTTTTGGAACATTTTTCCTTGTCTTGGTTTAGTATCACAGGTGATTACTAATGTAACTGCAAATGCTATGTGAGGTCTATACTAATCACTGTTCTTCTTAATCATTACGTATTCATTTTTTCTCATTATTTTTGTTTTTTGTATACTTGGTCACATCATCTGTTTGTAGCCTCAGTAAAGAAGTAGCTGCAAAAAAAATAAATAAATAAATAAATAAAAAAATAATAATAATGTCTCAGTGTTTAATAGGTTACAGTTAAGATGATTTTCTGTCATCCACTATAAATTGGACTCGAGGTAATCAAATATGATAATGTTCCACACAGATTCCATGCTAAAGAAGAGGTCAAGCTTTGTGCAATAAAAATAAAATTATTTATTTATTTATTTATTTATTTTACATTTGTTAACCGGGATAGTCCGACTGGATATATGTCCATTTTCAGCGGAGGCCCGGGGAGAAAAGCTCCAAGAGTAGTACATTGCTACACATAAGAAAAGGCAAAAAATCAACAAACAATTCGGTTAACAGAAAAAGTAAGAAATACAATTTGCTAAAGGATATCATTTACAAAAAGTAGTCAGCAAAAAAAACATTAAATATGTAGTTATTAGAACTATGTGATACTATCCTATGAGATTATTAGTTAGATGAAGGACATAGGTAACTAATATATATATTGGTGTAGGAATTAGCCAGGCTTAGTACAGTAGCAAGACCTTTTTGAGCCCAGGTATAGTTTGAGCTTGGATTTGAAGTGAGACAGGGAAGAAATTGAGGTTAACTCAGGGGGTAATAGGTTCCAGGCCTTACCTAGGGAGTTTGACAGGAGGGAGTCGCCAGCTTGGTTGTTGGTTTTATAGGTCTGGATGAGGACCTTGTTGGAGGAACGAAGTGGACGTGGATTGTTATACAAGGTGATTAGGGGTTTGAGTGAGGGAGTGTTATCAGGGGTGTAAATGATTTTGTGGGCTATGATCAGTTGGTTGTATAGCACGAGACTAGGAAGTTCTAGCCATCCAAGCTGAGTTAGGTTAATGCAGTGATGTGTCCTAAAAGGGAGGCCGGTGGCAAATCTGGCAATGTGATTATAACACGTGGTAAGTTTATTTAGATTGGACTTGTTGTTATTTAGAAGGAGAGGTGACGCATACAGAAGAGAAGAGAGAAGGTGATTGATAAGATACACTTCTCCTTTGAATGAACTAAGTTGCTGCATGTACACTGTGAACAGCAAAAGTGCCAAGATCAGGTCCTGTCTTCTGTGCACTCCAGAGGGTGAGAAAAGGAGGAATTAACCCCGAGAAATACCATCTGCAAATGACCCAAAATGTAAGAGCCAAACTAATCAAATATAATTCTAGTAAAACCATAGAGATGGTCAACCAAGATGCCAGGGTCCACAGTGTAAAACACTGTCTAGAGATTAGGGAGACCACAGTATAATATAACCTTGATTTATGGCCATGAGAAGGTCACTAACATCTCAAATTAAGACTGCTGTGACCCTATGCCTAGATTTAAAACTAGCTTCATATGAGTCAAAGCGGTCAAGTGGTGCAGCAAAGGAATATGTCTGCTTATAAAGCACCATCTCACCAACCTTATCTATGGAAAGGTGGTTAGAAACACAATGGTAATTTGCCAGGTGGTTCAGATCCAAAGATATTTTTGAGAATGGTGGTCATGAATGTCTCCCTTAATACAGATGGAAAAACTTCTCTTCATCAAACAGGACTGAAAAATCTGAAGAATAACTGGTCCAAGTACATTAAGACAAGATTTAACCAGACTAGATGGACAGTGATCCAGCCATCTGACAGGGTGCAACACTGAAATCACATGCATGGTTCAAACTAAGCCCAGCTGCAGCAAGGGAGTCTGGATCTTCATTCAAGCTGGTACATTAAGGGCATCATAGTGCCATCCCTGATGTTATGAAAGTCCTTAGATCATTCCAGCTCAGTACCATGTGGCATTATTGGTGGTAGGTTGAATATGAAATGAAACAGATAGCATCAGACAAAGAGATATATACCACCACTGAACATATGCTATCCATTCCAAGTTGGAGGATCAAGTCCAATTAATATTCCAGCTATCAAATCATAGTGGTAACAATGTAAGTGAAGCCAAAACTTAAAATTAATCTCCATAGTTGTTTTGCAAGATTCATAACCAGCCCAGACATTAAAAATCCCACAGAATAAGTTACAGAGAAGGTTTGTCTCTCTGTCAGTAAATTAATCTGTAAGCTCCTGGAAAAATGCTGTGAGATAACTACGTAGACAGATAACAAGTTGAAAGCAAATGTTCAGTCCTGATATAAAGATATATTCAAATGTGCTGGTACTGGTGTTAATCTAGCTTAAAAAAGGGAAGAATTAAACAATATTGTCACATCACAACTGATTCTTCCCTGTCTCAGGCTCTGCACAATCTGTTGGCTTGGTGGAATAGTGACTGCAAACTATGGACCTCTATTTCCACCTTACAATGTTTCCAAAATAAACACCAAGCTAACTAAATATAGCAGCTCTGAGATGATAAGAGACTTTATCCTAAATCCATCTGGAATTATAAAACACAGTCTGAGGAAGGGTCACAGAGGATTAGGTCTTGCCAAAATGCCAGGGATGGAAACTTGATACCTCACCATCAGAGTCAGGACCATCTCCAAATGGGGTTCCATCTTAAAGTGGTGATTGGTCATGACAGTCTTGACATTTTCCTCCAGATTTGGGTATGTATTGAAACACTTCACCCCCGTTACTTTTGGAGATACCCAATTTCCTACAAATAAGAAGGGAGATGAGGATATACCATGTTACTAAAAATGGGTCAGAGGACAAAATAGCGGTTCCTAGAATTGCATTGGCAGCTCTTATTAAATGCATCTGAGTTCCCAAGATTAAATGTGATCATTTCAAATAACAGTATTTTAATGCTGAGAGCAGATAAACTATGAATTGTGTAATGTTGTGATCATTTATTTAGGTGTGTTTTTATCTATTAATTAATGTTTAGATATTTAAAGTCATGTGATTTTTTTATCTTAATTTGATTGGTAGAATTAATGAGTAGGCAAGTGTTCTCAGAGTGCAGCATGTGTTTGGTTATTTAGTTCTTGGTTCCTAGAATAAAACAGCCAACATAGACAAACAGAATGATGAAAAAAAAAACTACAACAAAAAGGGAAACAAGTCTTAAAACGAAAGTTATAAACTAAAATAAGAGAGAAAGCCTTAACATGAAACATGTGCAGCCAAATAAAAGATCTTTAAGTTAAAAAACAAACTGAACACCTTAATACTGAAAAGATCAGGGGTGTCTATATAAAAAATAAGTACATAGGCAAATGACTTATGTTAATTTGATCTGAAATAATACACTAATATAACAATCTATGAACTCCCAAAGGCAGTCAATAAGTGAATTAAACCTTAATAAAGCCCATTTTGGACTCAGTCATCTTATTTAAAGCAAAAAAGAAAAAAATAAGAACAACAAATACTAAAAAAAAACCTCATTCAGTTATCTGAATTGCACTGATCCCATGGTGTCAAAGGTACAACGTTGACTGTGCTGGTGTAGTGAGCATGAGGGAGTTGACCTGCCTTCTAAATATTTATGCTAGGATTTGCTGTGCCTATTTGTTTCAGACACACACACACACACACACACACACACACACACACACACACACACACACACACACACACACACACCATTGGTCCTTTTATTTTCCTTTTTTTTTGCACTTTTCTCGCTGTTTATGCTGCCTTCCCCACAGGTCCATACACTGAAACAGGTTGAATCTGGGCATATTATGCACAGGTCATATGATGCTGATGATAGTGGAAGGGAAGAAGGGACCATGTCTTCTACCCATTTTCATAATTACCTTGCAAATCTGAAGCAAGTCCTGCTCACTGTCACTTGTTTGAAAAAGCTAACTCTCACAAGCATGATTTCTGTTTCTACATAGCCCTAGCAGAACGTAAACCCTAATACTATACATCCCATCAAGTTCTCGGTGGAAGTCCTCAGTTCTTCACCCTAAACCACAACTTCCCTTCCCTAACCCTAAAGTCCCTGATCACTCTCTAAACCTAAAAGTCCATCCCCCAAAATCTAAATTTCCTGATCATTCCCTAACTCTAAAACTCCCTTTCTGCCCCCGAACCCTAAAACTTGCACTTCACTCACAAACCCTAGAATCCACCTTCTGTATCCTTCCCACAGTTGCCTGACCAAACTCATATTTAGGTTTGATCATAATTAAAAATAAACCCGAAACAGAACTTCCATAGTAACCGGTCAAAAATATTAAAAAAATTCACTAGAATTCTTTTAACTACCCAACCTACTCAGACTATCATTACGTCTATTACCTCCTTTACCTACCTCCACCTAAACTTACCTCTAGCAGTCAGCATTCCGCTGATTGTTTTCACAGGTTTTCTTCCTTCACTTGGCTCTTCCCGCTCAGTTCACCCTGCGGGCTCACTCCGCTCCCTACCCTAGCCCCAAATTCCACCCACCCCATTGCATCTAACCTTATACCTCTCTAACCACACCCACTTCCCCCATTATCCTATCCCATCCCATAACTCATTAAGATATTCCATCTCCTATGTCACTCCTCCTACTTTCTCACATATTCTCACCTTTTCACTTTCCACCCTCAACTTCTTCAGCACAATGCCAATTTCACCCGTATCAACTTACCTCAAAGCCCTACTTCTGTTCTCAATTCTTCCTTTCCTTTTCCTTCCCTATACCCTAACTGCCTATGAACATCTTAGTTACTCTAACTTCCACCTGCCGACAAAACAAACATCCCTTGCAGCTTTATCAGCCACCCTTAAACACATAAACAAAACATCTACAGCCAACTATTTCCTCCCAGGGTATCATAGAGTCACCCATATTACCTATAAACACTACCAAGTTAAGAGAGCACATAACATACTGAATCCTTCTCTAATTCACACATATAGACTACACTTACACCTCCTACTAGATGGTGACATACATCCCATTCCTGACCCTACCAATAATAGTCTTGCTCACCCAGGTAGACCTTCTCCATCGCCCCTTCACACCCCTACAAGGCCTCCTAACTCCCTCTTTTTAGCTCACTTAAATATATAAAGTGTTAATAATAAAGTGACTCACCTTCATGCCCTACTGGATGTACATTTGACATTCTATGCCTAACCGAAACATGGTTAAAACCATCAACCCAAGACTATGAAATCACCCCTCCAGAATATAGTATTTTAAGAGTGGATCACCTTAACAAGAAGGATGGGGGCGAAGCCTTAATATACAAAGCAGGGCTCCAACTTACACTACTGGATACTCACCCACCATCTAATACCAATTCTGAAATTCTTATCACTAAGCTACAACTAAATACTTGTAAGTCCATCTACATTTTATGCTCATATCTTCCTCCAGGTAACAACATCAACTACCTAGAAAATATCCTTAGCTGGCTGTCCACTAACTATCCACAAGAAACCATTGTGCTAGGTGACTTTAATATAGACTGGAATACCTGTAATTCTGATAACCCACCTAACCACATAAACCTACATGGCTTCTCCCAAACTATCACCTCACCCACTCAAATCCATAAACCCACCAACAAAGAAACCACCCTAGATTGGATCCTTATAAATACTCAGTCCACAACCTATATGTTAGGCATCCTGCCAGATGACATTAATGATCATTCTCTAACTTATATAATTTGACAAAAGAGTAGTACACCCTGCCCTACAACTTTTAGGATTACTCACTCAAATAAACATTCTAACCCTGAACACTTCCAGAATGAACTGAGTGTATGCAACTGGTCACCCTTAAAACACCTCCAACTTGAGGAAGTAGTGGCATACTTCAATTCTAAGTTCCTTGAAATCCTAGACTACCATGCCTCTTCTTGTACTCTCAGGAACAGTACCAAAACTGCACCATGGCTTACAAAGGAAACTACGCAAAAAATTTTGCTAAGAAACAAATTTTGGGCCAAATGGCATACCTCTAAAGACCTATCGGATCACTTAAAATTTAAACAGCTAAGAAATACTACTAAAGCATCAATACTATCGGACAAAAAAAAAACTTCTTCTTTCAACTTCAACAAACCATCCATCAAAGTCCACAGAAATTCTGGTCAGGTATCAATAGACTCCTTCATCCTGGCAACTCTAAGACACCAACCCCATCTGGACTTACCCATGACACTCCCAAACAAATTGTTGACTCATTCAATAACTTCTTTACTGAAGCTATCCAGTCACTTGCTAACTCTCTACCTCATGTATCCTCTAATCTGCACTCTTCCTCATATACCTCACCACCCACTTTCCAACTCCACCCTGTCCCTACATCCCTCATCTGTACCCTCTTTCAAAAACTCAAACCCTCTACCCCTCAGCTGACCTCTTACCTGCTAAATATCTTCAAACAGAAGCTAAAGTTATTGCTCACCCTATCTCTATCCTAATAAATAGAACCATTAATAAAGATACGATCCCATCTATCTGGAAGGTCTCACATATCATCCCACTACATAAAGGTGGCAACTCAACAGAACCTTCCAACTTTCGTCCAATTGCCCTTCTCTCTCCCATAGCTAAAATAATGGAAACATTTATCCACCATCAACTATTAGACCACCTTCTCCAAAATAGCCTATTAACTAGCTCTCAGCATGGCTTTTGACCTTTTCATAGCACCACTACTGCCCTCCTTTCCTTTTCTGACCACATTAACAAAAACTTAACAAT